>NC_133116.1:24755970-24842027 GCF_022965805.1 Primulina eburnea
TCCAAAAGTAACTCATGAATTTAAAATCGCGACCAGAAACAATGTCCTAGGCATGCCGTGCAAAAATAACGACTTCTCTAAAGAACAAATCCGCCACCTGGCAAGTCGAGTTTGTAGGCGTTGTCATTGATCCTCTCAAGTACTTGAAATGGTCCATCGCCCCTAGGTAATAGCTTTGAGCGTCGCTTCTCCGGAAACCTCTCCTTCCTCAAGTGTAGCCACACCCAATCGCCCTTCTCGAATACCACCTTCTTTTTCCCCTTGTTAGCTTGCTTAGCATATTGCTCATTTCGCTTCTCAATATTGGCTTTTACCTTCTCATGCAAACTCCTAACGAATTCAGCCTTCTTTTTACCGTCTAAGTTTAACCTTTCACTCACAGGTAAAGACATCAAATCCAACGGAGTCAAAGGATTAAAACCGTATACAATTTCAAATGGTGAATAGCTAGTAGTAGAATGCACACAACGATTATAAGCAAATTCAACAAATGGCAAGCAATTTTCCCAATTCTTTAAGTTCTTCTTGAGAATAGCACGTAATAAAGTTCCTAACGTCCTATTAACTACCTCAGTTTGACCATCAGTCTGAGGATGACAGGTCGTAGAAAACAGTAATTTAGTGCCAAGTTTAGCCCACAGTGTTTTCCAGAAATAACTTAGGAATTTAACATCACGGTCCGACACAATGGTCCTAGGCATGCCATGTAGCCTAACAACTTCTCTAAAGAATAGGTCCGCAATATTAGATGCATCATCAGTCTTGTGACAAGCAATGAAGTGTGCCATTTTAGAAAACCTATCCACAACAACAAATATAGAGTCCCTCCCCTTCTTTGTCCTGGGTAATCCCAAAACAAAGTCCATAGATATATCAACCCAAGGTTCGCTAGGGACGGGAAGTGGTGTATATAATCCATGTGGTAGTGTCCTAGACTTAGCTTGTCTACAAGTTATGCACTTCTCACAAATACGCTCAACATCACGTTTCATGTGTGGCCAATAAAAATGTTCATGCAATGCACTTAAAGTTTTAGCCACCCCAAAGTGTCCCATTAGTCCACCCCCATGTGCCTCCCTAATAAGTAATTCACGAATCGATGACTTGGGAATGCACAATCTATCCTCTCTAAACAAGAAACCTTTATGCAAGTAGAATTTATCATGTGGACCATGCATACAAGTTTCAAACACTTCCTTAAAATCATCATCTAGCACATACAACTCTTTAACAAGTTCAAACCCCAATATTTTAGATTCCAAAGTAGAGAAAAGTACATACCTCCGTGATAGTGCGTCGGCCACTACATTTTCCTTACCTTGCTTATACTTGATCATGTAGGGGAATGTCTCTATGAAGGCCACCCACTTAGCATGCCGCTTGTTCAGCTTTTGTTGCCCCTTGAGGTGCTTTAGAGACTCATGATCCGTATGAATCACAAACTCTTTAGGCCTCAAGTAGTGCTGCCACGTCTCAAGAGTCCTCACAAGTGCATAGAACTCCTTGTCATACGTGGGATAGTTCAGCGCTGCCCCATTGAGCTTCTCACTAAAGTACGCCACCGGCCTTCCTCCTTGCATCAACACGCCACCAATACCTACACCTGAAGCATCACATTCAATTTCAAAAGTATTAGCAAAATCAGGTAACACAAGTAAATGAGCATTAATTAATTTTTGCTTGATAATATTAAAGGACTTCTCTTGCTCCTCGCCCCAATAGAATGGAACGTTCTTCTTGATGACCGCCGTCATCGGTGCCGGCCAATGTGCTAAAATCCTTTACAAACCTCCTATAGAAGCTTGCAAGACCATGAAAGCTTCGAACTTGACCAACAGTAGTAGGCGTTGGCCAATCTCGAATGGCACTTACCTTGTCTTCATCAACTTGTATACCTTGTGAACTCACAACGAAACCAAGAAACACAAGTTTGTTTGTACAAAAATCACACTTCTTTAAGTTAGCATACAAATTTTCAGCCCTTAATGTGATTAGTACAAGTTTCAAGTGTTGAACATGCTCTTCAAGATTCTTGCTATATACTAGGATATCATCAAAGTAAACCACAACAAATTTACCTATATGTGCACGCAAGACATGATTCATTAACCTCATAAAGGTGCTAGGTGCGTTAGTTAAACCAAAAGGCATAACCATCCACTCATACAACCCATATTTAGTTTTGAAAGCAGTTTTCCACTCATCACCTTCTCTCATCCTAATTTGATGGTAGCCACTCCTCAAATCAATTTTGCTAAAAATGCAAGAACCATGCAATTCATCTAACATATCATCTAGTCTAGGTATGGGATGCCTATACTTAATGGTTATGTTATTGATTGCCCTACAATCTACACACATACGCCATGAGCCATCTTTCTTAGGGACTAGCAAAACAGGCACCGCACAAGGTGACATGGACTCACGCACATAACCTTTATCTAATAACTCACTTACCTGCCTTTGAAGCTCCTTAGTCTCCTCCGGATTGCTCCTATAAGCTGGACGGTTCGGCAAGGCACTCCCGGGCACCAAATCAATTTGGTGCTCAATTCCCCTCAATGGTGGTAAGCCTTGAGGTAGCTCCTCCGGAAATACATCGTCAAATTCCTGCAATAGTGAAACAACAATGCTCGGAAGGGATCCGGCTATATCACTTGTGTTAAGGAGGATCTCCTTGTAAAGAATTAACACAAGTGGCTCATGTGTGTGCAACAAGTGTTTTACCTCACCTTTTTGGGCCATATAAGAATTCTTTTTGGCCTCTTTCCTCTCTTTTTCTTTTCTCTCATTTTCTTTCCTCTCTTTTTTTGTTTTTGTGGCTATCTCACTCTTTTGATCACTCTTTTTTTCAGCCACTTCATTTTTGTTTTCAAAGGCCATCTCACTTTTTAGTTCACTCTTTTTTTCGGCCTCATCTCTCTTTATCTTTTTCAAGTGGTCCTCCAATACTTGCTTTGGGGACAATGGAAGTAAGACAACTGTTTCTTTTTTCAAGACAAACGAGTACTTATTTTTGAACCCATCGTGAGTCACTCGCCTATCAAATTGCCATGGCCTACCCAACAAGATATGACAAGCATGCATGGGCACCATGTCACACAAAACCTCATCTTTGTACTTCCCAATTGAGAATGACACTAGAACTTGCCTATTAACCCTCACTTCCGCACAATCGTTCAACCATTGAAGCCTATATGGTTGAGGATGTTTTATTGTAGGCAACCCCAATTTTTCAACCATCTCAACACTAGCCACATTGGTGCAACTACCCCCATCGATGATTACATTGCACACCTTACCATTCACAAAGCATCTAGTGTGGAACAAGTTCTCTCTTTGGTTAACTTCCTCATCTTTGACTTGGGCACTCATGATTCGCCTAGTCACTAGAGCTTCTCCTACAACCGCCCCATATCCCTCATCGGGATCCTCCAACTCCGGCATATCATCATCACTACCCTCGCCATCCCCCTCACTTTGAGACTCATACTCACCATAATCATTTAAGAACATGACTCTCTTATTAGGACAATCACTAGAAATATGACCCATCCCTTGACACCTAAAACATCTAACATCTCTAGAGCGATTAGAAGGAGTTTCAGATTTACCTTGGACTCCTTGCTTAGGCGCCTCTTGTTTGGTCTCAAATTTGGGCTTGGCCACCACTTTGTCCTCCTCACGCTTCCCCACATTTGATCTCCAAGAAGATGATGCACCTCCGGTTTGATTGGTGCGGCCAACTCCTCGCCTCTTGAGTTGTTGCTCCACCTTTATGGCCATTTGCACCATCTCGTCTAGATCTAAGTAGTGCCGAAGCTCCACTTGATCTTGGATCTCCCTGTTCAAACCACAAAGAAAACGAGCCATAGTTGCTTCATTATCCTCCTCAGTATTTGCCCTAATCATGAGTACTTCCATCTCCTTATAGTAGTCCTCAACACTCTTCAACCCTTGCCTCAAAGTTTGTAACCTCTTAAACATCTCCCTATAGTAATGGTTAGGCACAAACCTCTTCCTCATTACACTCTTCATCTCATCCCAAGATTCAATAGGCCTCTCATTATACTTTCTTTTAGTGGTCACTAATTGATCCCACCAAATGAGAGCATAGTCTAAGAATTCAACCACCGCCAACCTCACCTTCTTTTGTTCGGAGTAGTGGTGACATGCAAATACGAACTCTACCCTCTTTTCCCATTCTAGGTACGCCTCCGGGTCAGATTTCCCATGGAATGAAGGGATCTTCATCTTAATGCTACCCATGTGACCATCTTCCCTAGTCTCCTCATATCTACCCCGCATGGCTTCCCTTCTTCCTCTACCAAATCCTCTATCTCTCCCATTCCTACCCCAATTCTCACTTTGACTCTCATCGCCTCCTCCTAGATCATACTCCTCATCATCTCTACCCAAATCTCTAGGCTTAGGTTTACCCCCACTAACACTAACCTCAAGTTTACCCAACCTCTCATGCAACGACTCCATTTGGGTCGTCATCGCTCTACTAAAATCCCCAAACAACGCATCTAGATGAGCTTTGGACACCCCCGAATTCGAACTATCTCCTACCTCCCTCTCCATTTAATTTCAAAGTTGTACCTGCAAGAAAAGGTTAGTAGAAATAAAATAATCCTCACCCAAATGCTCACGATCACTCCAAAGAAATTCACTCGTCTTTTACCTCTTTATTTGTATGCTCACAACAAATACTCACCGTTCACTCCAAAGAAAAGTCACTCTCACTCAAGTGTATCACTCGAATTTTGAAAGCTCTCTTGGAAGTGCTCAAGCTTTGTATTGTGGGTATATCAAACAATCAAAGTTCAAACTTGTGAACAAATGCGACCGACTCACTTGGACTGTGTAGACAAGAAATTCGAATATAGGAAATTTTTTTTTTTTTTTTTTTTTTTTTTGACTGTGTGAGACAATTGAATATGACTCTATGAAGACAATAGAACAATATATCAAAAAGAAATAATGGTGAATTTTCGGAATTTTTGTACTTTTTTTTTTTTTTTTTTTTTTTCCTTTTTGAATTCCGAAAATTCAAAAAAAAAGGACTCAAAATTTCGTGTATCACAGATTCACGAAAAAAATACGAAGAACGATAGAACAAAACAGATCTGAAAATATTCGAATAAATAATACAGATCTGCAATTTAAGAACAAGATAATTTACTTGAATTCAATAAACCTGGCGCTCTGATACCAAATGATATGAATCTTGATACGAATAAATAGCAAACACGATTAAAAATAAATCGCACCCTCTATTCAATTACGATATTAAGATTCGTGTGTTTTTCCCGATCTTTTGAATCAAGTAATATGTGATATTCGCCTCTAAACTAGCAAGAGTTTAGCAACAAATAAACACGAGGATAAACAATCGAAAACTATACGAACCTTCGAAGAACTTTGCCTACGACAATCCGCACAAGCAACGATCGACAAACGCCACAAAGTTAAAAACTTTGATAAGTTTGATTTGATTTGACAAAGCTTGGCTTTGAAAAGTTGAGAGAAAATTCTCAAAAGTTTTGATAAACTCAAAATAAAATATGTATTGTGTGTAATTTTTCGTCCAACATAGTCAATATATCAAAAGATACCATGCAATCTAGTCTCCCAAAATAATAAAACTCTAGAAAAGGAAACAAATCCGCGCAGAAAACAAAGGACACGGACCCCGTGCAGACGTCCGTAGACGGGTCCGTGTACATACTGTAAAACTCTTCAATCGGGATCAAGCGACACGGACCCCGTGCTCACCTCCGTGTACGGGTCCGTGTAGGCACTGTATTCGCCAACTTCAAAGGGCACGGACCCCGTGCCTGGGTCCGTCTCCAGGTCCGTGGAGCCACTGTAAAAAACCCTCCCCAGCTTGTGAAGGACACGGACCCCGTGTGCAGGTCCGTGTACTGGTCCGTCCAGACTCGGTAAGCAACACCAATGTTTGAACGACTTTCCGTTGGCCTCCAAACGTACTCCCATGCATCGCGACCTCTTCAGGCTTACTCATGACTCCTTGTAGCGCCTCCTTGAATCTCTTTAGTCGACCCCTCGTGATTGGTCCCTCCGGCAACTGCAAAGGATCCCATGCTTTCCTTGGGACGTCCACGTTCGCATCAGGATAGATTCTCTAAGATGGCACATATAAAACCGATTATGCTTCAAACATTGCGGATTTGTTCTTTAGAGAAGTCGTTAGTTTGCATGGCATGCCTAGGACAATTGTTTCTGGTCGCGATGTTAAATTCATGAGTTACTTTTGGAAGACTTTATGGGCCAAACTTGACAAAAATGGTTGTTTTCTACTACTTGTCATGCTCAAACGGATGGAAAAACTGTAGTTGTCAATAGAACTTTGGGAACACTTTTTGGTGTTATTCTTAAAAAGAACTTGGATTGTCATTTCTATGGACTTTATTTTGGGGTTATCCTGGACTAAGAAGGGGAGGGATTCTATTTTTGTGGTTGTGGATAGATTCTCTAAGATGGCACATTTTATAGCTTGTCATAAAACCGATGATGCTTCAAACATTGCGGGTTTGTTCTTTAGAGAAGTCGCTAGGTTGCATGGCATGCCTAGGACTATTGATTCTGTTCGCAATGTTAAACTCTTGAGTTACTTTTGGAATACTTTATGGGCTAAACTTGGCACAAAATTGTTGTTTTCTACTACTTGTCATGCTCAAACGGATGGACATACTGAAGTTGTTAATAGAACTTTGGGAACACTTTTGCGTGCTATTCTTAAAAAGAACTTGGATTGACATTTCTATGGACTTTATTTTGCGTTTGCCTAGGACTAAGAAGGGGAGGGATTCTATTTTTGTTGTTGTGGATAGATTCTCTAAGATGGCACATTTTATAGCTTGTCATAAAACCGATGATGCTTCAAACATTGCAGATTTGTTCTTTAGAGAAGTCGCTAGGTTGCATGGCATGCCTAGGACTATTGATTCTTGTTGCGATGTTAAATTCTTGAGTTACTTTTGGAATACTTTATGGGCTAAACTTGGCACAAAATTGTTGTTTTCTACTACTTGCCATGCTCAAACGGATGGACAAACTGTAGTTGTCAATAGAACTTTGGGAACACTTTTGCGTGTTATTCTTAAAAAGAACTTGGATTGACATTTCTATGGACTTTATTTTGGGGTTGCCTAGGACTAAGAAGGGGAGGGATTCTATTTTTGTTGTTGTGGATAGATTCTCTAAGATGGCACATTTTATATCTTGTCATAAAACCGATGATGCTTCAAACATGGCGGATTTGTTCTTTAGGGAAGTCGCTAGGTTGCATGGCATGCCTAGGACTATTGATTCTGGTTGCGATGTCAATTCTTGAGTTACTTTTGGAATACTTTATGGGCTAAACTTGGCAGAAAATTGTTGTTTTCTACTACTTGTCATGATCAAACGGATGGACAAACTGTAGTTGTCAATAAAACTTTGGGAACACTTTTGCGTGTTATTCTTAAAAAGAACTTGGATTGACATTTCTAATGACTTTATTTTGTGGTTGCCTAGGACTAATAAGGGGATGGATTCTATTTTTGTTGTTGTGGATAGATTGTCTAAGATGGCACATTTTATAGCTTGTCATAAAACCGATGATGCTTCAAACATTCCGAATTTGTTCTTTAGAGAAGTCGTTAGGTTGCATGACATGCCTAGGACAATTGATTCTGGTCGCGAGGTTAAATTCTTGAGTTACTTTTGGAATACTTTATGGGCTAAACTTGGCACAAAATTGTTGTTTTTTACTACTTGTCGTCCTCAAACAGATGGACAGACTGAAGTTTTCAATAGAACTTTGGTAACTTTTTTGCGTGTTATTCTTAAAAGGAACTTGATTTACATTTCTATGGACTTTATTTTGGGGTTGCCTAGGACTAAGAAGGGGAGGAATTCTATTTTTGTTGTTGTGGATAGATTCTCTAAGATGACACATTTTATAGCCTCTCATAAAACCGATGATGCTTCAAACATTGCGGATTTGTTCTTTAGAGAAGTCGTTAGGTTGCATGGCATGCCTAGGACTATTGTTTCTGGTCGCGAGGTTAAATTCATTAGTTACTTTTGGAAGACTTTATGGGCCAAACTTGACAAAAAATGGTTGTTTTCTACTACTTGTCATGCTCAAACGGATGGACAAACTGTAGGTTTCAATAGAACTTTGGGAACACTTTTGCGTGTTATTCTTAAAAAGAACTTGGATTTACATTTCTATGGACTTTATTTTGGGGTTGTCCTGGTCTAAGAAGGGGAGGGATTCTATTTTTGTTGTTGTGGATAGATTCTCTAAGATGGCACATTTTATGGCTTGTCATAAAACCGATGATGCTTCAAACATGGCGGGTTTGTTCTTTAGAGAAGTCGCTAGGTTGCATGGCATGCCTAGGACTATTGATTCTGGTCGCGATGTTAAACTCTTGAGTTACTTTTGGAATACTTTATGGACTAAACTTGGCACAAAATTGTTGTTTTCTACTACTTGTCATGCTCAAACGGTTGGACAAACTTAAGTTGTCAATAGAACTTTGGGAACACTTTTGCATGCTTTTCTTAAAAAGAACTTGGATTGACATTTCTATGGACTTTATTTTGGGGTTGTTTAGGACTAAGAAGGGGAGGGATTCTATTTTTGTTGTTGTGGATAGATTCTCTAAGATGGCACATTTTATAGCTTGTCATAAAACCGATGATGCTTCAAACATTGCGGATTTGTTCTTTAGAGAAGTCGTTAGGTTGCATGGCATGCCAAGAACTTTTGTTGCTGGTCGCGATGTTAAATTCTCGAGTTACTTTTGAAAGATTTTCTGGGCTAAACTTGGCACAAAATTGTTGTTTTCTACTACTTGTCATGTTCAAACGGATGGACAAACTGTAGTTGTCAATAGAACTTTGGGAACACTTTTTCGTGTTATTTTTAAAAAGAACTTGGATTGACATTTCTATGGACTTTATTTTGTGGTTGCCTAGGACTAAGAAGGGGAGGGATTCTATTTTTGTTGTTGTGGATAGATTCTCTAATATGGCACATTTTATAGCATGTAATAAAACCGAAGATGCTTCAAACATTGCGGATTTGTTCTTTAGAGAAGTCGTTAGGTTGCATAGCATGCCTATGACTATTGTTTCTGGTCGCGATGTTAAATTCATGAGTTACTTTTGGAAGACTTTATGGGCTAAACTTGACAAAAAATGGTTGTTTTCTATTACTTGTCATGCTCAAACGGATGGAAAAACTGTAGTTGTCAATAGAACTTTGGGAACACTTTTTGGTGTTATTCTTAAAAAGAACTTGGATTGTCATTTCTATGGACTTTATTTTGGGGTTATCCTGGACTAAGAAGGGGAGGGATTCTATTTTTGAGGTTGTGGATAGATTCTCTAAGATGGCACATTTTATAGCTTGTCATAAAACCGATGACGCTTCAAACATTGCGGGTTTGTTCTTTAGAGAAGTCGCTAGGTTGCATGGCATGCCTAGGACTATTGATTCTGTTCGCAATGTTAAACTCTTGAGTTACTTTTGGAATACTTTATGGGCTAAACTTGGCACAAAATTGTTGTTTTCTACAACTTGTCATGCTAAAACGGATGGACATACTGAAGTTGTTAATAGAACTTTGGGAACACTTTTGCGTGCTATTCTTAAAAAGAACTTGGATTGACATTTCTATGGACTTTATTTTGGGGCTTTCTAGGACTAAGAAGGGGAGGGATTCTATTTTTGTTGTTGTGGATAGATTCTCTAAGATGGCACATTTTATATCTTGTCATAAACCGATGATGCTTCAAACATTGCTGATTTGTTATTTAGAGAAATCGTTAGGTTGCATGGCATGCCTAGGACTATTGATTCTGGTTGCGATGTCAAATTCTTGAGTTACTTTTGGAATACTTTATGGGCTAAACTTGGCACAAAATTGTTGTTTTCTACTACTTGTCATGCTCAAACGGATGGACAAACTGTAGTTGTCAATAGAACTTTGGGAACACTTTTGCGTGCTATACTTAAAAAGAACTTGGATTGACATTTCTATGGACTTTATTTTGGGGTTGCCTAGGACTAAGAAGGGGAGGGATTCTATTTTTGTTGTTGTGGATAGATTCTCTAAGATGGTACATTTTATAGCTTGTCATAAAACCGATGATGCTTCAAACATTGCGGATTTGTTATTTAGAGAAGTCGTTAGGTTGCATGGCATGCCTAGGACTATTGATTCTTGTTGCGATGTCAAATTCTTGAGTTACTTTTGGAATACTTTATGGGCTAAACTTGGCACAAAATTGTTGTTTTCTACTACTTGTCATGCTCAAACGGATGGACAAACTGTAGTTGTCAATAGAACTTTGGGAACACTTTTGCGTGTTATTCTTAAAAAGAACTTGGATTGACATTTCTATGGACTTTATTTTGGGGTTGTCTAGGACTAAGAAGGGGAGGGATTCTATTTTTGTTGTTGTGGATAGATTCTCTAAGATGGCACATTTTATAGCTTGTCATAAAACCGATGATGCTTCAAACATTGCGGATTTGTTCTTTAGAGAAGTCGTTAGGTTGCATGGCATGCCTAGAACTTTTGTTTCTGGTCGCGATGTTAAATTCTTGAGTTACTTTTGAAAGATTTTCTGGGCTAAACTTGGCACAAAATTGTTGTTTTCTACTACTTGTCATGCTCAAACGGATGGACAAACTGTAGTTGTCAATAGGATTTTGGGAACACATTTGCGTGCAGGTTCTTAAAAAGAACCTTGATTGACATTTCTATGGACTTTATTTTGGGGTTGCCTAGGACTTAGAAGGGGAGGGATTCTATTTTTGTTGTTGTGGATAGATTCTCTAAGATGGCACATTTTATATCTTGTCATAAAACCGATGATGCTTCAAACATTGCGGATTTGTTCTTTAGAGAAGTCGCTAGGTTGCATGGCATGCCTGGGACTATTTTTTCTGGTCGCGATGTTAAATTCTTGAGTTACTTTTGGAATACTTTATGGGCTAAACTTGGCACAAAATTGTTGTTTTCTACTACTTGTCATGATCAAACGGATGGACAAACTGTAGTTGTCAATAAAACTTTGGGAACACTTTTGCGTGTTATTCTTAAAAAGAACTTGGATTGACATTTCTATTGACTTTATTTTGTGGTTGCCTAGGACTAATAAGGGGAGGGATTCTATTTTTGTTGTTGTGGATAGATTCTCTAAGATGGCACATTTTATAGCTTGTCATAAAACCGATGATGCTTCAAACATTGCGGATTTGTTCTTTAGAGAAGTCGTTAGGTTGCATGGCATGCCTAGGACTATTGTTTCTGGTCGCGAGGTTAAATTCATTAGTTACTTTTGGAAGACTTTATGGGCCAAACTTGACAAAAAATGGTTGTTTTCTACTACTTGTCATGCTCAAACGGATGGACAAACTGTAGTTTTCAATAGAACTTTGGGAACACTTTTGCGTGTTATTCTTAAAAAGAACTTGGATTGTCATTTCTATGGACTTTATTTTGGGGTTGTCCTGGACTAAGAAGGGGAGGGATTCTATTTTTGTGGTTGTGGATAGATTCTCTAAGATGGCACATTTTATAGCTTGTCATAAAACCGATGATGCTTCAAACATTGCGGGTTTGTTCTTTAGAGAAGTCGCTAGGTTGCATGGCATGCCTAGGACTATTGATTCTGTTCGCTATGTTAAACTCTTGAGTTACTTTTGGAATATTTTATGGGCTAAACTTGGCACAAAATTGTTGTTTTCTACTACTTGTCATGCTAAAACGGATGGACAAACTGAAGTTGTTAATTGAACTTTGGGAACACTTTTGCGTGCTATTCTTAAAAAGAACTTGGATTGACAT
The DNA here is from genome assembly GCF_022965805.1 of Primulina eburnea. Classification (NCBI taxonomy): domain Eukaryota; kingdom Viridiplantae; phylum Streptophyta; class Magnoliopsida; order Lamiales; family Gesneriaceae; genus Primulina; species Primulina eburnea. Next base: position 24,767,853 of record NC_133116.1, read on the forward strand.
TTCTATGGACTTTATTTTGGGGCTTTCTAGGACTAAGAAGGGGAGGGATTCTATTTTTGTTGTTGTGGATAGATTCTCTAAGATGGCACATTTTATATCTTGTCATAAAACCGATAATGCTTCAAACATTGCGGATTTGTTCTTTAGAGAAGTCGTTAGGTTGCATGGCATGCCTAGAACTTTTGTTTCTGGTCGCGATGTTAAATTCTTGAGTTACTTTTGAAAGATTTTCTGGGCTAAACTTGGCACAAAATTGTTGTTTTCTACTATTTGTCATGCTCAAACAGATGGACAAACTGTAGTTGTCAATAGGATTTTGGGAACACATTTGCGTGCTTTTCTTAAAAAGAACCTTGATTGACATTTCTAAGGATTTTATTTTGGGGTTGCCTAGGACTAAGAAGGGGAGGGATTATATTTTTGTTGTTGTGGATAGATTCTCTAAGATGGCACATTTTATATCTTGTCATAAAATCGATGATGCTTCAAGCATTGCGGATTTGTTCTTTAGAGAAGTCGTTATTTTGCACGGCATGCCTAGGACAATTGTTTCTGGTCGCGATGTTAAATTCATGAGTTACTTTTGGAAGACTTTATGGGCTAAACTTGACAAAAAATTGTTGTTTTCTACTACTTGTCATGCTCAAACGGATGGACAAACTGTAGTTGTCAATAGGATTTTGGGAACACATTTGCGTGCTTTTCTTAAAAAGAACCTTGATTGACATTTCTAAGGATTTTATTTTGGGGTTGCCTAGGACTAAGAAGGGGAGGGATTATATTTTTGTTGTTGTGGATAGATTCTCTAAGATGGCACATTTTATATCTTGTCATAAAATCGATGATGCTTCAAGCATTGCGGATTTGTTCTTTAGAGAAGTCGTTATTTTGCACGGCATGCCTAGGACAATTGTTTCTGGTCGCGATGTTAAATTCATGAGTTACTTTTGGAAGACTTTATGGGCTAAACTTGACAAAAAATTGTTGTTTTCTACTACTTGTCATGCTCAAACGGATGGACAAACTGTAGTTGTCAATAGGATTTTGGGAACACATTTGCGTGCAGGTTCTTAAAAAGAACCTTGATTGACATTTCTATGGACTTTATTTTGGGGTTGCCTAGTGTTAGAGTAGGTGCCCGTCGAGCCAAGTGTTGGCCGAGTGTTCACAATGAAACTCTATGAATAAGCAGTCTTTATTTTAATAATATTTGAAATTATTACTTTGGCAAATCTTTATCTGTATTCCCATGCTAGCTGCATAGATAAAGCCCTTGAATATACAAATAGTAGAAAGAATATGAGATGCTCATATGATGAGTATCATGAAACTCATATTTGTAATACTGTATATTCTAAACGGTTCCTAGTCGATTCAGCCGCCACTAAGAAGGATATAGGCCGCTCGAGTTAGAGACTAGTATCTGCGATGTGAGTACCATGTTTCATTGGTAGGGGACATTGTGATGTCCGAACATGCAGATAGGTGCTCCTTGTAGAGTGCACTGAACAACCCTCCATAAAAGGACTTTCCAAGTGGTTCTCACTTATCGAGTGGAAAAGTCCTGGTTTATGGTTGTACAGAATTAGTCCTTATGACCCGGGACAACATTGAGACTCTATGTGCTAGAATTACACTTTGACTTGTTTACCGACTCTCATGGGGTCATCAGGTGGCAAGGTTGGGTGTTCTGTCGAAACACATAGGAGTCGATGCATTGTAGTCGGGGATTCACCGCTTACCTTCGGGTATGGATATCCTATGTGTTATCATGTGTATGTAGATCGAAATCTCTGGCCAGAGTATGGTTGTAATTATGAAAGGTGTTTCATAGATTACACCATCGATGCAACTACGACATGACACATAGTATCGATTCATTGACAACTCTCGATAAACCAATGGTTGTCGAATCGATCGGGATATATGAGTTGAAGGGACCGTACTGTACGCTAACCATAATTGAATGGTTCTTGCAGGCACTATCATGTGATACCTAGGGAATCACGTAAGCGATGCTGCTAGGCGTTTAACGTGATTGGTTGGGTACTATCAGACTTGAGTTCTGACGTTCTTACTATCAAGGAGTTGATAAGTAAGAATGGAGCAATTGGGGTATGCTCGAATAAGGACATGTTTAGTCCGAATCACATGGAGATGTGAACCCACGGCTAGTTGTATCAATGAACCATTGAGGGCCACACAAGTGCTAGCTTTCTAGATCCCGTTGAGAAGTAAAATAGTTCAATGTGTTGAACGGCTTATAAAGGAGTTTATAAGCGTAAGGAAAATTGGAAGTATGACTTCTATAAAGGAGAAAATAGTTCAAAGTGTTGAACGGCTTATAAATGTGTTTATAAGTGTAAAGAAAAATAGAAGTATGACTTCTATGAGAGAAATATAAATTTTGATTTATGGAAGTGTTCCTAAATTAAAATTTGGGCCAAGTGAATAATGTAATTGAAAATTGTGATTTTCATAGACATTATTATGGACTAAATAAATTAATTCAAGTGTTGAATTAATTAAACACTAGTGGACCTAGTAGAGTCCAAATAATTAAATTAATTCAAGTGTTGAATTAATTAAATTATATTGAGTCTTGTAGAGCTCAATTAAAATAATTATTTAACTAGTGGGACTTGAGTAAATTCAAGTAATGTTTAATTAGTCTCAAATGTGTTTGAGATTATTAAATTTAGTCCAAAGTTTTTAATTTGATTAAAAACTATATAATATGCATGCATGGGAGGTGAAGGGTTGGAGATTACTTTTTATTAAAATAATGCAAGGCATGCACCTTTTGCTTTTTGCTTTTCTCACAACCAAGGAAAGGAATTAACTCATTCTCCCTTCCCTCCCACTTTGAGATGGCCGAAACTCTCTTGAGTTTTCTCTCCCATTTTTCTCTTCTTGTGTGTTCTTCAATTTGTTGAGGAACACTACACTTCTCTTTGATAAATCCTCACATTTTTCTAGTGCAAATTGTGAGGGGATTTACCTAGTTGGTGGTGGGCTTGATTTTGAAGGAAAGAAGGAGGCTTGGAGGCTTGTAGATAGTTTCTTCCATTCAAGAGCTTTGTTGCTAGTCAACAAAGTTGGAGCCACAATCAACTTTTTAAAGTTGATAGGTACATTTCTTTAACATCCTATGTTGGTTTGATTTTTGTAAATATTACACAAGAACAAAACATGGTGGCCGAAAATATTCTTTCAAAATTTCGAATTTTATGCTTCCGTTGCGCTTCCGGCCACCGTAACCGGTCCGCTTTCAAGTGGTATCCGAGCTTAGGTTACGGATTTTGTGTAATATTTACGTAATATTATGTTGAGATCGATTTCTAACCGCTTGAGAAATTTTTTTGTGCATGTATTGATAGGGCCGAAAATTTTTGAAGAAAACAAAAAAAAAAATAATTTTTGGGGCTGCCCGAGGGCTGCCCGAGGGGCTGCCCGAGAATTTCGGGCAGCCGAGGGGCAGCCCAAGGGGCTGCCCGAAATGTCTTTTTAAAATAAAAATAAAAAAAAAAAATTTTTTTGTTGTTGCCGGAATCCGGCGACGGAGCTCCGGCGACGGCGATGACGGCTAGGGTTTCCAAAAGTGTTTTGGTTAATCCAAGTGTCATGGGCCTTGAGATGTTGGGCCATTGGATGGCCAACATAATTTGTGAAATTTAAATGGGCCAAAATATTTTTGGTGTAAAATGGTTTTTGGGCCCTTAAGTTTAAATTTACAATTGTTGCACATATTTTCTCATAAAATAAATAATTGAAGTAGGACTTTAATTATTTATAGTAAATTGTGATTTACAAGAAATTCGATTATAAATAAATTAATTTGAAAGTAGACAAAGGTGTTTGTATACTTTGTTAATTTAATTTATAATTGTGGCGGTTAGTGATTGGATCAAGATATATAATATTGGATCAATTAATTATAGTGATAATTAATTGATGGTGTATGATATGTGATATTATGCATGAAGGATGATCAAAAGCCCAAGCCCAATTTGCTAGGTGTATGCTAGGATATTTGTGTTGTATGATTGTAATAATTATCAATTTTTAAAGTGGGCTTGGTTTATGGCCCGTTCCCACCCCATGAGATGTATCCCTATGTGCCATGGATATTTATTTGTAAATATTAGAATAGGGGAAGATCAAGATTGGAAGATGGTGGCCTTGGTGATTATGAAGATCGAAGACATGTAATATTGGATGCTAATGTAATAGTATAGTTGCATTGCATCCCGTGCATTTACCCTAGGATTGGACCTAGGCCCGTGTTTGGCTCACACGGGCCATTAGTTTTGGGGCGATTGATCATCCTTGTACTGTTTTCTATTTATAATATATGCATGATATGTTATAAATAATGAGTATGTGCGTTATTATTATGATAATAACAAAGTTGCATGAATCCGGCAAACATACGATCAAACATGGCGAGCTTTTAAAATAAAATTAATGATGAGACCTTTCAAAATTAAAAACCCTCATTTTGAATAAGATTCAAAATTAATATCAAGCCCGAAAAGGGGAATTATAAAATTGGTTATAATTTCCTTGTCTTCTATCGACAATGGGTGCATGATGAACGCTACCCGTACTCGGGGCTCGGCTCATATTATTGGGGGAGCTTTGGGTGCCGGAAAGCTGTGACATCCATTGACATAGTGATGTGAACTACGTGGAACTCCCATGATTTCGGCTCATATTATTGAGGGAACTCATGGCGACCGTCCATTAAGGTTCAACATCGATGGGTAAGGCTTGACACGTAAAGATGAACGACGTCATATTATTGGGTCCTAATCAAACGTGAGACAAAAGTTTACGTTAAGGGTTGCATTGTGATGCAATTGGAAACTACCTTTTAGGAATTGTGATTGGCTGATATTATTCGGGATCATAATTCGCTAATTGGACCTTACGTACCTACTGAGGAAAGGAGTTTCCCGTTTTCACTAGAGGGTAGTGAAAGATGTCAAAACAGTGGGAGTAAATATTTATAAAGTTAAAGTCCATACTTTATATCTTACCAAATATTTTAAAATAGTCATCAACATTTATCTGTTTTTACTTTTCAGTACAAATCAACAATGTCTTCGATGCGCAATTCGATATCTACAATACTCGACAAACACATATTAACTGGACCTAATTACCTCACTTGGCTAAGAAATTTGAAAATAGTCTTAAATTCGGAAAGGGTAACATATACACTGACTCAGTCGCCCCCTGTTGAGGCTCCGACTGACTGCAATCCTGAGGAATTGCAGGCTTACGAGGAATGGTGTGACCATGACTTGATAGCTAGGTGTTATATGCTGACTTCTATGAACGATGAGCTACAGAGGCGTTTTGAGGGTGCAAAGAGTGCTGCTGACATTCATTTGCATCTCAAAGAGCTCTTTGGTGAGCAAACACGACCTCAAAGGCATGCTACCGTCAAGGAGCTGATCACTTTGCGCATGCGAGATGGGGCCTCGGTCCATGAGCATGGCCTAAAGGTGATCGGGCTCGTGGACAAGCTCGTTGGCATGGATTTGATCTTGCCTTCGGAGTTGACCACCGACATGTTGCTGTTATCGCTGCCTAGCTCATTTGATCCTTTTGTGGTGAACTACAACATGAACAAGATGGAACCGACCCTTGAGGAGTTGGTAAACATGCTTGTTACCTTTGAGTCCACTATCAAGAAAGAGAAGTCGGTTCTTTATGTGGGTTCTTCATCTGGTACGAAGATTGATCCACATGGGAATGGAAAGAAACGTTCTTTCCAACGTCCCGAGAAGAACGAGCCCTTGTTGAGGCAATCTCCGAATCCCGTTGTGGCAGCCAGACCAGTTAAGGCTGACAAGACTTGTGATGTTTGTCATCACTGCAAGAAGCCTGGACATTGGAAGCGAAATTGCAAGGAATATCTGGCCCAGAAAAGTTCTGGAAATGGTATGTTCTACATTGAAGTAAACATTTTAATTAACTCTACTTCTTGGGTATTGGATACCAAATATTGATCACATCTCTGTAATGTGTTACAGGTGATGGGAAGAAGTAGGAAGCTTAAGGAAGGTGTGACCTTCTTGAGAATGGGCAATGGAGCAAGAGTTGCTTCCAAGGCTGTTGAGGATGTTTACTTATTGTTGAACAATAGTTTAAGTTAATTTTGTGAGATGTTTTGTTTGTACCTAATTTTGTAAAACATTGTTTCCATTTCTATTATGATAAAAATGGATATTCTTGTTTATTTAGCAAAGGTGTTTGCAACATTTACAAGAATGAATGTTTAATTGGTACTTGAGAACTTGAAAAACGATCTCTATAACTTAAAAGTAAAAGATATTCTACTAAATGTCCATTCAAAGGCAGACACCATATGAGATATGGATGGGTAAGCCTCCCAAATATTCTTATCTTAGAATATGGGAGCCCTGCTTATGTGAAGCAGGTAAGTGGGAGATAAATTGGATTGTTGATCCATTTTATGTTACTTTGTGGGATATCCAAGGAATTGAGTTGGATATTATTTCTATCATCCCCAAGAAACAAAGGTGTTTGTTTCTAGGAATGCAACCTTTTTGGAAAGGGATTTTCTATTGGATAGAAAAAGGCAGATGATAGAACTCGAAGAGGTTCGAGAGAAACCCACAATTATAGAACCCACACCCGATGAGCCAAGAGAGGAGATACAAGCTCCTAGCATATACGCGAAAGTCTCGAGACCACCTATGAGGTATGGTCAGCTTCTTGAAGAAGGCCATGATGAGCCTAACCATGGATGTGATCCAAGGACCATCAAGGAAGCGTTATCTGATGCCGATTCATCCAAGTGGCTTGAAGCAATGGAATCTGAGATGAATTCCATGCATTCGAACCAAGTGTAGGATCTTGTGGATCCAACTGAGGGAACTGTTCCCACAGGGACTTGGGGCGGATGGGAAGGTATTAACCTTCAAGGCGCGATTGGTGGCAAAAGGATGTACTCAAAGACAAGGAGTTGACTTTGAGGAAACCTTTTCCCAATCGCAATGTTCAAGTCCATAAGGATTTTATTAGCCATAGCTGCATAGTATGACTATGAAATATGGCAGATGGATGTCAAGACAAACTTTCTTAAATGGGGATTTTAAGAAAGTTATTTACATGTCTTAACCTGAAGGGTTTACATCTATCGGAAGTGAGCATATGGTATGCAAACTTCAGAGATCTATTTATGATCTAAAGCAGGCATCTAGGAGTTGGAACCTCAGATTCGACAGTACAATCAAATAGTTTGATTTACTATGAATCATGAGGGACCCTATGTGTATAAGAAGGTCAGTGGGAGTGTTGTGACATTCCTGGTGTTATATGTTGATAACATTCTACTCATTGGGAATGATGTAGGAATGTTGCAATCAACAAAGATATGGTTAGCGAGTAAGTTCTCGATGAAGGACTTGGGTGAAGCATCTTTTGTATTGGGATACAGATCTATTGAGATAGATCGAAAAGATGGCTTGGTCTCACCCAGTCCACATACATTGATACCATCGTGAAGCAGTTCTTGATGGATGAGTCCATGAGAGGACATCTACCAGTGTGTCATGGCGTGTCCCTATCCAAGTCTGTCTCCCAAGACAGATGCAGAGATAGTGGCGATGACACGCATTCCGAATGCTTCGGAAATTGGTAATATCATGTATGGGATGATATCTACACGTCCTGACGTGGCGTTTGCACTATGTGTAGTGAAAGGATATCAATCGAACCCTGGTCTTCCACACCTGAAAGCTGTGAAAGACATCCTCAAGTTGTTGAGAAGGACCAATAAGTTGTTCTTGGTCTATGGGGGTAGAGAACTGAAATTGGAAGGCTATACCGACTCTAGCTTCCAAAGCGATATCGATAACTCGAAGTCAACCTCTAGGTTTGTATTCATGCTCAAAGGTGCTGCTGTCTCTTGGAAGAGTTCCAAGCAAGACAATAATACGGATTCCAGCACAGAGGCCGAATACATTGCTGCATCAGATGCAGCAAGAGAGGCTGTTTGGATAAGGAATTTCGTCCAAGAGTTGGACGTCATTCCTAATAGAATTGCTCCTATCCCGGTGTTGTGTGACAACACGGGAGCTATAGCTCAAGCAAAGGAGCCAAGGTCTCATCAGAAATCCAAACTAGTATTGATAAAGTACCACATCCTCGGAGAGATTGTGGAAAGTAGAGAAGTGTCTTTTGACACAGTCGGCTCCGCAGATAATGTTGTTGATCCACTAGCTAAGCCTTTACCTGGACCATTATTCGACAAGCATCGCGAATCAATGGGTTTTAAGCATATGGGTAGTTGGCTCTAGTGCAAGTGGGAGATTGTTAGAGTAGGTGCCCGTCGAGCCAAGTGTTGGCCGAGTGTTCACAATGAAACTCTATGAATAAGCAGTCTTTATTTTAATAATATTTGAAATTATTACTTTGGCAAATCTTTATCTGTATTCCCATGCTAGCTGCATAGATAAAGCCCTTGAATATACAAATAGTAGAAAGAATATGAGATGCTCATATGATGAGTATCATGAAACTCATATTTGTAATACTGTATATTCTAAACGGTTCCTAGTCGATTCAGCCGCCACTAAGAAGGATATAGGCCGCTCGAGTTAGAGACTAGTATCTGCGATGTGAGTACCATGTTTCATTGGTAGGGGACATTGTGATGTCCGAACATGCAGATAGGTGCTCCTTGTAGAGTGCACTGAACAACCCTCCATAAAAGGACTTTCCAAGTGGTTCTCACTTATCGAGTGGAAAAGTCCTGGTTTATGGTTGTACAGAATTAGTCCTTATGACCCGGGACAACATTGAGACTCTATGTGCTAGAATTACACTTTGACTTGTTTACCGACTCTCATGGGGTCATCAGGTGGCAAGGTTGGGTGTTCTGTCGAAACACATAGGAGTCGATGCATTGTAGTCGGGGATTCACCGCTTACCTTCGGGTATGGATATCCTATGTGTTATCATGTGTATGTAGATCGAAATCTCTGGCCAGAGTATGGTTGTAATTATGAAAGGTGTTTCATAGATTACACCATCGATGCAACTACGACATGACACATAGTATCGATTCATTGACAACTCTCGATAAACCAATGGTTGTCGAATCGATCGGGATATATGAGTTGAAGGGACCGTACTGTACGCTAACCATAATTGAATGGTTCTTGCAGGCACTATCATGTGATACCTAGGGAATCACGTAAGCGATGCTGCTAGGCGTTTAACGTGATTGGTTGGGTACTATCAGACTTGAGTTCTGACGTTCTTACTATCAAGGAGTTGATAAGTAAGAATGGAGCAATTGGGGTATGCTCGAATAAGGACATGTTTAGTCCGAATCACATGGAGATGTGAACCCACGGCTAGTTGTATCAATGAACCATTGAGGGCCACACAAGTGCTAGCTTTCTAGATCCCGTTGAGAAGTAAAATAGTTCAATGTGTTGAACGGCTTATAAAGGAGTTTATAAGCGTAAGGAAAATTGGAAGTATGACTTCTATAAAGGAGAAAATAGTTCAAAGTGTTGAACGGCTTATAAATGTGTTTATAAGTGTAAAGAAAAATAGAAGTATGACTTCTATGAGAGAAATATAAATTTTGATTTATGGAAGTGTTCCTAAATTAAAATTTGGGCCAAGTGAATAATGTAATTGAAAATTGTGATTTTCATAGACATTATTATGGACTAAATAAATTAATTCAAGTGTTGAATTAATTAAACACTAGTGGACCTAGTAGAGTCCAAATAATTAAATTAATTCAAGTGTTGAATTAATTAAATTATATTGAGTCTTGTAGAGCTCAATTAAAATAATTATTTAACTAGTGGGACTTGAGTAAATTCAAGTAATGTTTAATTAGTCTCAAATGTGTTTGAGATTATTAAATTTAGTCCAAAGTTTTTAATTTGATTAAAAACTATATAATATGCATGCATGGGAGGTGAAGGGTTGGAGATTACTTTTTATTAAAATAATGCAAGGCATGCACCTTTTGCTTTTTGCTTTTCTCACAACCAAGGAAAGGAATTAACTCATTCTCCCTTCCCTCCCACTTTGAGATGGCCGAAACTCTCTTGAGTTTTCTCTCCCATTTTTCTCTTCTTGTGTGTTCTTCAATTTGTTGAGGAACACTACACTTCTCTTTGATAAATCCTCACATTTTTCTAGTGCAAATTGTGAGGGGATTTACCTAGTTGGTGGTGGGCTTGATTTTGAAGGAAAGAAGGAGGCTTGGAGGCTTGTAGATAGTTTCTTCCATTCAAGAGCTTTGTTGCTAGTCAACAAAGTTGGAGCCACAATCAACTTTTTAAAGTTGATAGGTACATTTCTTTAACATCCTATGTTGGTTTGATTTTTGTAAATATTACACAAGAACAAAACATGGTGGCCGAAAATATTCTTTCAAAATTTCGAATTTTATGCTTCCGTTGCGCTTCCGGCCACCGTAACCGGTCCGCTTTCACCTAGGACTAAGAAGGGGAGGGATTCTATTTTTGTTGTTGTGGATAGATTCTCTAAGATGGCACATTTTATATCTTGTCATAAAACCGATGATGCTTCAAACATGGCGGATTTGTTCTTTAGAGAAGTCGCTAGGTTGCATGGCATGCCTAGGACTATTTTTTCTGGTCGCGATGTTAAATTCTTGAGTTACTTTTGGAATACTTTATGGGCTAAACTTGGCACAAAATTATTGTTTTCTACTACTTGTCATGATAAAACGGATGGACAAACTGTAGTTGTCAATAAAACTTTGGGAACACTTTTGCGTGTTATTCTTAAAAAGAACTTGGATTGACATTTCTATTGACTTTATTTTGTGGTTGCCTAGGACTAATAAGGGGAGGGATTCTATTTTTTTTGTTGTGGATAGATTCTCAAAGATGGCACATTTTATAGCTTGTCATAAAACCGATGATGCTTCAAACATTGCGGATTTGTTCTTTAGAGAAGTCGTTAGGTTGCATGGCATGCCTAGGACTATTGTTTCTGGTCGCAAGGTTAAATTCATTAGTTACTTTTGGAAGACTTTATGGGCCAAACTTGACAAAAAATGGTTGTTTTCTACTACTTGTCATGCTCAAACGGATGGACAAACTGTAGTTTTCAATAGAACTTTGGGAACACTTTTGCGTGTTATTCTTAAAAAGAACTTGGATTGTCATTTCTATGGACTTTATTTTGGGGTTGTCCTGGACTAAGAAGGGGAGGGATTCTATTTTTGTGGTTGTGGATAGATTCTCTAAGATGGCACATTTTATAGCTTGTCATAAAACCGATGATGATTCAAACATTGCGGGCTTGTTCTTTAGAGAAGTCGCTAGGTTGCATGGCATGCCTAGGACTATTGATTCTGTTCGCTATGTTAAACTCTTGAGTTACTTTTGGAATATTTTATGGGCTAAACTTGGCACAAAATTGTTGTTTTCTACTACTTGTCATGCTAAAACGGATGGACAAACTGAAGTTGTTAATAGAACTTTGGGAACACTTTTGCGTGCTATTCTTAAAAAGAACTTGGATTGACATTTCTATGGACTTTATTTTGGGGCTTTCTAGGACTAAGAAGGGGAGGGATTCTATTTTTGTTGTTGTGGATAGATTCTCTAAGATGGCACATTTTATATCTTGTCATAAAACCGATAATGCTTCAAACATTGCGGATTTGTTCTTTAGAGAAGTCGCTAGGTGGCATGGCATGCCTAGGACTATTGATTCTGGTCGCGATGTTAAATTCTTGAGTTACTTTTGGAATACTTTATGGGCTAAACTTGACACAAATTGTAGTTTTCTAATACTTGTCATGATTAAACGGATGGACAAACTGTAATTGTCAATAAAACTTTGGGAACACTTTTGCGTGTTATTCTTAAAAAGAACTTGGATTGACATTTCTATTGACTTTATTTTGGGGCTGTCTAGAACTAAGAAGGGGAGGGATTCTATTTTTGTTGTTGTGGATAGATTCTCTAAGATGGCACATTTTATATCTTGTCATAAAACCGATGATGCTTCAAACATTGCGGATTTGTTCTTTAGAGAAGTCGCTAGGTTGCATGGCATGCCTAGGACTATTGATTCTGGTCGCGATGTTAAATTCTTGAGTTACTTTTGGAATACTTTATGGGCTAAACTTGGCACAAAATTGTTGTTTTCTACTACTTGTCATGCTCAAACGGATGGACAAACTGTAGTTGTCAATAAAACTTTGGGAACACTTTTGCGTGTTATTCTTAAAAAGAACTTGGATTGACATTTCTATTGACTTTATTTTGTGGTTGCCTTGGACTAATATGGGGAGGGATTCTATTTTTGTTGTTGTGGATAGATTCTCTAAGATGGCACATTTTATAGCTTGTCATAAAACCGATGATGCTTCAAACATTGCGGATTTGTTCTTTAGAGAAGTCGTTAGGTTGCATGGCATGCCTAGGACTATTGTTTCTGGTCGCGAGGTTAAATTCATGAGTTACTTTTGGAAGACTTTATGGGCCAAACTTGACAAAAAATGTTTGTTTTCTACTACTTGTCATGCTCAAACGGATGGACAAACTGTAGTTTTCAATAGAACTTTGGGAACACTTTTGCGTGTTATTCTTAAAAAGAACTTGGATTGTTATTTCTATGGACTTTATTTTTGGGTTGTCCTGGACTAAGAAGAGGAGAGATTCTATTTTTGTGGTTGTGGATAGATTATCTAAGATGGCACATTTTATATTTTGTCATAAAACCGATGATGCTTCAAACATGGCGGATTTGTTCTTTAGAGAAGTCGTTATTTTGCACGGCATGCCTAGGACAATTGTTTCTGGTCGCGATGTTAAATTCATGAGTTACTTTTGGAAGACTTTATGGGCTAAACTTGACAAAATTGTTGTTTTCTACTACTTGTCATGTAGTGACCCGTTCCAGAATCACCTACTAGTCAAAAACTAAGCATGCAAATAACCTAATCAACAATAATCAGAGATAACAGCGGAAAAAGTCGACAACTATAATTATACAACCAAATCGAAGTCTAGAATAACTCAAAATAAAATATCCAATACAACCATATCGAATCAAAACAATACCGATAAACTAAACCAACCAGCTACTCAACGTCCTCCTCCTGCTCCTCCTGAGCTGTCCAACCTGAGGCCTGCCCCGAGGGAATGGGGTGTCCAAGAATAAACAAAACCGAGGACGTGAGCGATAAGAACGCCCAGTACAAAAGTATGAGTATACAAACCTATATGAAATGCACATGCTATGATATGATACCAGGGTAGTCAAGAAACAGGAATCACAAAAGGATCTCAACAATGCTCAGTCTAGAGGCGCCAAGTGGATAGTGCCGCGCGGTACACCTCTGGGTCACTGCATCCACTACAAGACAGACGTGGACCTAAAATGTCCCGGACCACCGAAGCCCTCCCGACCCGTCGGCCACTGTGTACTCTCGGTGTCCATGCGTCCACAAGACAGGGCTGAGCGGCCCCAAGATATAGCTTATCTCGAAAGAGATACAGCTCAACAGTAAAGGCTATCTCGAAGGAGAATACGGCTCAACATGAAATGCAACGTGCAGTAATAAACGTGACATAATAGCATGTATCAAATGACATATATCAATGCACCACATAATCATGCAACACATATATGAATGTATACTCAACCAGGATATCTCGGATAGTACTTTCGTACCTCTATCACAGCAAGCCTAGCCTTACGCAATACCGCTAATCAGGTCTAGCACAAGCCTTCGTCCGTCGCTAGCCCGCTGATGCCGCTAGCTCCCAACTAGAGTACAGCTCTGCTACAAGACCAGCAGCTCCCCGCTAGTGCCCAAATCTCGGAACACGACTAGAACCTGTCAGAAACGACTGAAATGCTATGGAATTCTCTGAATTGGCGAGTCAAAATGAGGAAATCCGACCACTATTTATAGGCCATGTTCGGATCGTCCGAACCCTCTTCGGAACGTCCGAACTCTTACGTGTCCATCGGCTCTTGACAGCTCATGATCGGATCCTCCGATCATACACTTCGGACCGTCCGAACATGCACGTGTCCAGCTGCTCTTGACACCTCATGATCGGATCCACCGAACCTACACTTCGGAACGTCCGAACTCCCACGTGTCGATCAACACTTGACACCTAATGATCGGATCCACCGAACTCACTTCGGACCTTACGAACTCTTCGTTGCTTCCGAACCATCTTCGGTCCGTCCGATCATGACTCGGTCAAAATTACACATTAAACCTTCTTAATCACCAATATTCTGTTAATTACCCAATTTGGAATTCGGGCTACTACATGTCATGCTCAAACGGATGGACAAACTGAAGTTGTCAATAGAACTTTGGGAACACTTTTGCGTGCTATTCTTAAAAAGAACTTGGATTGACATTTCTATGGACTTTATTTTGGGGCTGTCTAGGACTAAGAAGGGGAGGGATTCTATTTTTGTTGTTGTGGATACATTCTCTAAGATGGCACATTATATATCTTGTCATAAAACCGATGATGCTTCAAATATTGCGGATTTGTTCTTTAGAGAAGTCGTTAGGTTGCATGGCATGCCTAGAACTTTTGTTTCTGGTCGCGATGTTAAATTCTTGAGTTACTTTTGAAAGATTTTCTGGGCTAAACTTGGCACAAAATTGTTGTTTTCTACTACTTGTCATGCTCAAACGGATGGACAAACTGTAGTTGTCAATAGGATTTTGGGAACACATTTGCGTGCTTTTCTTAAAAAGAACCTTGATTGACATTTCTATGGATTTTATTTTGGGGTTGCCTAGGACTAAGAAGGGGAGGGATTATATTTTTGTTGTTGTGGATAGATTCTCTAAGATGGCACATTTTATATCTTGTCATAAAACCGATGATGCTTCAAACATTGCGGATTTGTTCTTTAGAGAAGTCGTTATTTTGCACGGCATGCCTAGGACAATTGATTCTGGTCGCGATGTTAAATTCATGAGTTACTTTTGGAAGACTTTATGGGCTAAACTTGACAAAAAATTGTTGTTTTCTACTACTTGTCATGCTCAAACGGATGGACAAACTGAAGTTGTCAATAGAACTTTGGGAACACTTTTGCGTGCTATTCTTAAAAAGAACTTGGATTGACATTTCTATGGACTTTATTTTGGGGCTGTCTAGGACTAAGAAGGGGAGGGATTCTATTTTTGTTGTTGTGGATAGATTCTCTAAGATGGCACATTTTATATCAAGTCATAAAACCGATGATGCTTCAAACATTGCGGATTTGTTCTTTAGAGAAGTCGTTAGGTTGCATGGCATGCCTAGAACTTTTGTTTCTGGTCGCGATGTTAAATTTTTGAGTTACTTTTGAAAGATTTTCTGGGCTAAACTTGGCACAAAATTGTTGTTTTCTACTACTTGTCATGCTCAAACGGATGGAAGAACTGAAGTTGTCAATAGAACTTTGGGAACAGTTTTGCGTGCTTTTCTTAAAAAGAACTTGGATTGACATTTCTATGGACTTTATTTTGGGGTTGTCTAGGACTAAGAAGGGGAGGGATTCTATTTTTCTTGTTGTGGATAGATTCTCTAAGATGGCACATTTTATAGCTTGTCATAAAACCGATTATGCTTCAAACATTGCGGATTGTTCTTTATAGAAGTCGTTATTTTGCACGGCATGCCTAGGACAATTGTTTCTGGTCGCGATGTTAAATTCTTGAGTTACTTTTGGAATACTTTATGGGCTAAACTTGGCACAAAATTGTTGTTTTCTACTACTTGTCATGCTCAAACGGATGGACAAACTGAAGTTCTCAATAGGACTTTGGGAACACTTTTGCGTGCTATTCTTAAAAAGAACTTGGATTGACATTTCTATGGACTTTATTTTGGGGTTGCCTAGGACTAAGAAGGGGAGGGATTCTATTTTTGTTGTTGTGGATAGATTCTCTAAGATGGCACATTTTATAGCTTGTCATAAAACCGATGATGCTTCAAACATTGCGGAATTGTTATTTAGAGAAGTCGTTAGGTTGCATGGCATGCCTAGGACTATTGTTTCTGGTCGCGATGTTAAATTCTTGAGTTACTTTTGGAAGACTTTATGGGCTAAACTTGGCACAAATTGTTGTTTTCTACCACTTGTCATCCTCAAACGGGTGGACAAACTGAAGTTGTCAATAGGATTTTGGGAACACTTTTGCGTGCTTTTCTTAAAAAGAACCTTGAAGGACATTTCTATGGACTTTATTTTGGGGTTGCCTAGGACTAAGAAGGGGAGGGATTCTATTTTTGTTGTTGTGGATAGATTCTCTAAGATGGCACATTATATATCTTGTCATAAAACCGATGATGCTTCAAACATTGCGTATTTGTTCTTTAGAGAAGTCGTTAGGTTGCATGGCATGCCTAGAACTTTTGTTTCTGGTCGCGATGTTAAATTCTTGAGTTACTTTTGAAAGATTTTCTGGGCTAAACTTGGCACAAAATTGTTGTTTTCTACTACTTGTCATGCTCAAACGGATGGACAAACTGTAGTTGTCAATAGGATTTTGGGATCACATTTGCGTGCTTTTCTTAAAAAGAACCTTGATTGACATTTCTATGGATTTTATTTTGGGGTTGCCTAGGACTAAGAAGGGGAGGGATTATATTTTTGTTGTTGTGGATAGATTCTCTAATATGGCACATTTTATATCTTGTCATAAAACCGATGATGTTTCAAACATTGCGGATTTGTTCTTTAGAGAAGTCGTTATTTTGTACGGCATGCCTAGGACAATTGTTTCTGGTCGCGATGTTAAATTCATGAGTTACTTTTGGAAGACTTTATGGGCTAAACTTGACAAAAAATTGTTGTTTTCTACTACTTGTCATGCTCAAACGGATGGACAAACTGAAGTTGTCAATAGAACTTTGGGAACACTTTTGCGTGCTATTCTTAAAAAGAACTTGGATTGACATTTCTATGGACTTTATTTTGGGGCTGTCTAGGACTAAGAAGGGGAGGGATTCTATTTTTGTTGTTGTGGTAGATTCTCTAAGATGGCACATTTTATAGCTTGTCATAAAACCGATGATGCTTCAAACATTGCGGATTTGTTATTTAGAGAAGTCCTTAGGTTGCATGGCATGCCTAGGACTATTGTTTCTGGTCGCGATGTTAAATTCTTGAGTTACTTTTGGAAGACTTTATGGGCTAAACTTGGCACAAAATTGTTGTTTTCTACTACTTGTCATGCTCAAACGGATGGACAAACTGTAGTTGTCAATAGGATTTTGGGAACACATTTGCGTGCTTTTCTTAAAAAGAACCTTGATTGACATTTCTATGGATTTTATTTTGGGGTTGCCTAGGACTATGAAGGGGAGGGATTATATTTTTGTTGTTGTGGATAGATTCTCTAAGATGGCACATTTTATATCTTGTCATAAAACCGATGATGCTTCAAACATTGCGGATTTGTTCTTTAGAGAAGTCGTTATTTTGCACGGCATGCCTAGGACAATTGTTTCTGGTCGCGATGTTAAATTCATGATTTACTTTTGGAAGACTTTATGGGCTAAACTTGACAAAAAATTGTTGTTTTCTACTACTTGTCATGCTCAAACGGATGGACAAACTGAAGTTGTCAATAGAACTTTAGGAACACTTTTGCGTGCTATTCTTAAGAAGAACTTGGATTGACATTTCTATGGACTTTATTTTGGGGCTGTCTAGGTCTAAGAAGGGGAGGGATTCTATTTTTGTTGTTGTGGATAGATTCTCTAAGATGGCACATTTTATATCAAGTCATAAAACCGATGATGCTTCAAACATGGCGGATTTGTTCTTTAGAGAAGTCGTTAGGTTGCATGGCATGCCTAGAACTTTTGTTTCTGGTCGCGATGTTAAATTTTTGAGTTACTTTTGAAAGATTTTCTTGGCTAAACTTGGCACAAAATTGTTGTTTTCTACTACTTGTCATGCTCAAACGGATGGAAGAACTGAAGTTGTCAATAGAACTTTGGGAACAGTTTTGCGTGCTTTTCTTAAAAAGAACTTGGATTGACATTTCTATGGACTTTATTTTGGGGTTGTCTAGGACTAAGAAGGGGAGGGATTCTATTTTTGTTGTTGTGGATAGATTCTCTAAGATGACACATTTTATAGCTTGTCATAAAACCGATGATGCTTCAAACATTGCGGATTTGTTCTTTAGAGAAGTCGTTATTTTGCACGGCATGCCTAGGACAATTGTTTCTGGTCGCGATGTTAAATTCTTGAGTTACTTTTGGAATACTTTATGGGCTAAACTTGGCACAAAATTGTTGTTTTCTACTACTTGTCATGCTCAAACGGATGGACAAACTGAAGTTCTCAATAGGACTTTGGGAACACTTTTGCGTGCTATTCTTAAAAAAACTTGGATTGACATTTCTATGGACTTTATTTTGGGGTTGCCTAGGACTAAGAAGGGGAGGGATTCTATTTTTGTTGTTGTGGATAGATTCTCTAAGATGGCACATTTTATAGCTTGTCATAAAACCGATGATGCTTCAAACATTGCGGATTTGTTATTTAGAGAAGTCGTTAGGTTGCATGGCATGCCTAGGACTATTGTTTCTGGTCGCGATGTTAAATTCTTGAGTTACTTTTGGAAGACTTTATGGGCTAAACTTGGCACAAATTGTTGTTTTCTACCACTTGTCATCCTCAAACGGGTGGACAAACTGAAGTTGTCAATAGGATTTTGGGAACACTTTTGCGTGCTTTTCTTAAAAAGAACCTTGAAGGACATTTCTATGGACTTTATTTTGTGGTTGCTTAGGACTAAGAAGGGGAGGGATTCTATTTTTGTTGTTGTGGATAGATTCTCTAAGATGACACATTATATATCTTGTCATAAAACCGATGATGCTTCAAACATTGCGGATTTGTTCTTTAGAGAAGTCGTTAGGTTGCATGGCATGCCTAGGACTATTGTTTCTGGTCGCGATGTTAAATTCTTGAGTTACTTTTGGAAGACTTTATGGGCTAAACTTGGCACAAATTGTTGTTTTCTACCACTTGTCATCCTCAAACGGGTGGACAAACTGAAGTTGTCAATAGGATTTTGGGAACACTTTTGCGTGCTTTTCTTAAAAAGAACCTTGAAGGACATTTCTATGGACTTTATTTTGGGGTTGCCTAGGACTAAGAAGGGGAGGGATTCTATTTTTGTTGTTGTGGATAGATTCTCTAAGATGGCACATTATATATCTTGTCATAAAACCGATGATGCTTCAAACATTGCGGATTTGTTCTTTAGAGAAGTCGTTAGGTTGCATGGCATGCCTAGAACTTTTGTTTCTGGTCGCGATGTTAAATTCTTGAGTTACTTTTGAAAGATTTTCTGGGCTAAACTTGGCACAAAATTGTTGTTTTCTACTACTTGTCATGCTCAAACGGATGGACAAACTGAAGTTGTCAATAGAACTTTGGGACACATTTTGCGTGCTTTTCTTAAAAAGAACTTGATTGACATTTCTATGGACTTTATTTTGGGGTTGCCTAGGACTAAGAAGGGGAGGGATTCTATTTTTGTTGTTGTGGATAGATTCTCTAAGATGGCACATTTTATAGCTTGTCATAAAACCGATGATGCTTCAAACATTGCGGATTTGTTCTTTAGAGAAGTCGTTATTTTGCACGGCATGCCTAGGACAATTGTTTCTGGTCGCGATGTTAAATTCATGAGTTACTTTTGGAAGACTTTATGGGCTAAACTTGCACAAAAATTGTTGTTTTCTACTACTTGTCATGCTCAAACGGATGGACAAACTGAAGTTGTCAATAGAACTTTGGGAACACTTTTGCGTGCTATTCTTAAAAAGAACTTGGATTGACATTTCTATGGACTTTATTTTGGGGTTGCCTAGGACTAAGAAGGGGAGGGATTCTATTTTTGTTGTTGTGGATAGATTCTCTAAGATGGCACATTTTATAGCTTGTCATAAAACCGATGATGCTTCAAACATTGCGGATTTGTTATTTAGAGAAGTCGTTAGGTTGCATGGCATGCCTAGGACTATTGTTTCTGGTCGCGATGTTAAATTCTTGAGTTACTTTTGGAAGACTTTATGGGCTAAACTTGGCACAAAATTGTTGTTTTCTACTACTTGTCATGCCTCAAACGGATGGACAAACTGAAGTTGTCAATAGGATTTTGGGAACACTTTTGCGTGCTTTTCTTAAAAAGAACCTTGATTGACATTTCTATGGACTTTATTTTGGGGTTGCCTAGGACTAAGAAGGGGAGGGATTCTATTTTTGTTGTTGTGGATAGATTCTCTAAGATGGCACATTTTATATCTTGTCATAAAACCGATGATGCTTCAAACATTGCGGATTTGTTCTTTAGAGAAGTCGTTAGGTTGCATGGCATGCCTAGGACTATTGTTTCTGGTCGCGATGTTAAATTCTTGAGTTACTTTTGGAAGACTTTATGGGCTAAACTTGGCACAAAATTGTTGTTTTCTACTACTTGTCATGCTCAAACGGATGGACAAACTGAAGTTGTCAATAGAACTTTGGGAACACTTTTGCGTGCTATTCTTAAAAAGAACTTGGATTGACATTTCTATGGACTTTATTTTGGGGTTGCCTAGGACTAAGAAGGGGAGGGATTCTATTTTTGTTGTTGTGGATAGATTCTCTAAGATGGCACATTTTATATCTTGTCATAAAACCGATGATGCTTCAAACATTGCGGATTTGTTCTTTAGAGAAGTCGTTAGGTTGCATGGCATGCCTAGGACTATTGTTTCTGGTCGCGATGTTAAATTCTTGAGTTACTTTTGGAAGACTTTATGGGCTAAACTTGGCACAAAATTGTTGTTTTCTACTACTTGTCATGCTCAAACGGATGGACAAACTGAAGTTGTCAATAGAACTTTGGGAACACTTTTGCGTGCTATTCTTAAAAAGAACTTGGATTGACATTTCTATGGACTTTATTTTGGGGTTGTCTAGGACTAAGAAGGGGAGGGATTCTATTTTTGTTGTTGTGGATAGATTCTCTAAGATGGCACATTTTATAGCTTGTCATAAAACCGATGATGCTTCAAACATTGCGGATTTGTTCTTTAGAGAAGTCGTTAGGTTGCATGGCATGCCTAGGACTATTGTTTCTGGTCGCGATGTTAAATTCTTGAGTTACTTTTGGAATACTTTATGGGCTAAACTTGGCACAAAATTGTTGTTTTCTACTACTTGTCATGCTCAAACGGATGGACAAACTGAAGTTGTCAATAGGACTTTGGGAACACTTTTGCGTGCTATTCTTAAAAAGAACTTGGATTGACATTTCTATGGACTTTATTTTGGGGTTGCCTAGGACTAAGAAGGGGAGGGATTATATTTTTGTTGTTGTGGATAGATTCTCTAAGATGGCACATTTTATAGCTTGTCATAAAACCGATGATGCTTCAAACATTGCGGATTTGTTCTTTAGAGAAGTCGTTAGGTTGCATGGCATGCCTAGGACTATTGTTTCTGGTCGCGATGTTAAATTCTTGAGTTACTTTTGGAAGACTTTATGGGCTAAACTTGGCACAAAATTGTTGTTTTCTACTACTTGTCATCCTCAAACGGATGGACAAACTGAAGTTGTCAATAGAACTTTGGGAACACTTTTGCGTGCTATTCTTAAAAAGAACTTGGATTGACATTTCTATGGACTTTATTTTGGGGTTGCCTAGGACTAAGAAGGGGAGGGATTCTATTTTTGTTGTTGTGGATAGATTCTCTAAGATGGCACATTTATATCTTGTCATAAAACCGATGATGCTTCAAACATTGCGGATTTGTTCTTTAGAGAAGTCGTTAGGTTGCATGGCATGCCTAGAACTTTTGTTTCTGGTCGCGATGTTAAATTCTTGAGTTACTTTTGAAAGATTTTCTGGGCTAAACTTGGCACAAAATTGTTGTTTTCTACTACTTGTCATGCTCAAACGGATGGACAAACTGAAGTTGTCAATAGAACTTTGGGAACACTTTTGCGTGCTTTTCTTAAAAAGAACTTGGATTGACATTTCTATGGACTTTATTTTGGGGTTGCCTAGGACTAAGAAGGGGAGGGATTCTATTTTTGTTGTTGTGGATAGATTCTCTAAGATGGCACATTTTATAGCTTGTCATAAAACCGATGATGCTTCAAACATTGCGGATTTGTTCTTTAGAGAAGTCGTTATTTTGCACGGCATGCCTAGGACAATTGTTTCTGGTCGCGATGTTAAATTCTTGAGTTACTTTTGGAAGACTTTATGGGCTAAACTTGGCACAAAATTGTTGTTTTCTACTACTTGTCATGCTCAAACGGATGGACAAACTGAAGTTGTCAATAGAACTTTGGGAACACTTTTGCGTGCTATTCTTAAAAAGAACTTGGATTGACATTTCTATGGACTTTATTTTGGGGTTGCCTAGGACTAAGAAGGGGAGGGATTCTATTTTTGTTGTTGTGGATAGATTCTCTAAGATGGCACATTTTATAGCTTGTCATAAAACCGATGATGCTTCAAACATTGCGGATTTGTTCTTTAGAGAAGTCGTTAGGTTGCATGGCATGCCTAGGACTATTGTTTCTGGTCGCGATGTTAAATTCTTGAGTTACTTTTGGAAGACTTTATGGGCTAAACTTGGCACAAATTGTTGTTTTCTACTACTTGTCATCCTCAAACGGATGGACAAACTGAAGTTGTCAATAGAACTTTGGGAACACTTTTGCGTGCTATTCTTAAAAAGAACTTGGATTGACATTTCTATGGACTTTATTTTGGGGTTGCCTAGGACTAAGAAGGGGAGGGATTCTATTTTTGTTGTTGTGGATAGATTCTCTAAGATGGCACATTTTATAGCTTGTCATAAAACCGATGATGCTTCAAACATTGCGGATTTGTTCTTTAGAGAAGTCGTTAGGTTGCATGGCATGCCTAGGACTATTGTTTCTGGTCGCGATGTTAAATTCTTGAGTTACTTTTGGAATACTTTATGGGCTAAACTTGGCACAAAATTGTTGTTTTCTACTACTTGTCATGCTCAAACGGATGGACAAACTGAAGTTGTCAATAGAACTTTGGGAACACTTTTGCGTGCTATTCTTAAAAAGAACTTGGATTGACATTTCTATGGACTTTATTTTGGGGTTGCCTAGGACTAAGAAGGGGAGGGATTCTATTTTTGTTGTTGTGGATAGATTCTCTAAGATGGCACATTTTATAGCTTGTCATAAAACCGATGATGCTTCAAACATTGCGGATTTGTTATTTAGAGAAAGCTGTTAGGTTGCATGGCATGCATAGGACTATTGTTTCTGGTCGCGATGTTAAATTCTTGAGTTACTTTTGGAAGACTTTATGGGCTAAACTTGGCACAAAATTGTTGTTTTCTACTACTTGTCATGCTCAAACGGATGGACAAACTGTAGTTGTCAATAGAATTTGGGATCACATTTGCGTGCTATTTCTTAAAAAGAACCTTGATTGACATTATCTATGGACTTTATTTTGGGGTTGCCTAGGACTAAGAAGGGGAGGGATTATATTTTTGTTGTTGTGGATAGATTCTCTAAGATGGCACATTTTATATCTTGTCATAAAACCGATGATGTTTCAAACATTGCGGATTTGTTCTTTAGAGAAGTCGTTATTTTGCACGGCATGCCTAGGACAATTGTTTCTGGTCGCGATGTTAAATTCATGAGTTACTTTTGGAAGACTTTATGGGCTAAACTTGACAAAAATTGTTGTTTTCTACTACTTGTCATGCTCAAACGGATGGACAAACTGAAGTTGTCAATAGAACTTTGGGAACACTTTTGCGTGCTATTCTTAAAAAGAACTTGGATTGACATTTCTATGGACTTTATTTTGGGGTTGCCTAGGACTAAGAAGGGGAGGGATTCTATTTTTGTTGTTGTGGATAGATTCTCTAAGATGGCACATTTTATAGCTTGTCATAAAACCGATGATGCTTCAAACATTGCGGATTTGTTCTTTAGAGAAGTCGTTAGGTTGCATGGCATGCCTAGGACTATTGTTTCTGGTCGCGATGTTAAATTCTTGAGTTACTTTTGGAAGACTTTATGGGCTAAACTTGGCACAAAATTGTTGTTTTCTACTACTTGTCATCTCAAACGGATGGACAAACTGAAGTTGTCAATAGAACTTTGGGAACACTTTTGCGTGCTATTCTTAAAAAGAACTTGGATTGACATTTCTATGGACTTTATTTTGGGGTTGCCTAGGACTAAGAAGGGGAGGGATTCTATTTTTGTTGTTGTGGATAGATTCTCTAAGATGGCACATTTTATAGCTTGTCATAAAACCGATGATGCTTCAAACATTGCGGATTTGTTCTTTAGAGAAGTCGTTAGGTTGCATGGCATGCCTAGGACTATTGTTTCTGGTCGCGATGTTAAATTCTTGAGTTACTTTTGGAAGACTTTATGGGCTAAACTTGGCACAAAATTGTTGTTTTCTACTACTTGTCATCCTCAAACGGATGGACAAACTGAAGTTGTCAATAGAACTTTGGGAACACTTTTGCGTGCTATTCTTAAAAAGAACTTGGATTGACATTTCTATGGACTTTATTTTGGGGTTGCCTAGGACTAAGAAGGGGAGGGATTCTATTTTTGTTGTTGTGGATAGATTCTCTAAGATGGCACATTTTATAGCTTGTCATAAAACCGATGATGCTTCAAACATTGCGGATTTGTTCTTTAGAGAAGTCGTTAGGTTGCATGGCATGCCTAGGACTATTGTTTCTGGTCGCGATGTTAAATTCTTGAGTTACTTTTGGAAGACTTTATGGGCTAAACTTGGCACAAAATTGTTGTTTTCTACTACTTGTCATCCTCAAACGGATGGACAAACTGAAGTTGTCAATAGAACTTTGGGAACACTTTTGCGTGCTATTCTTAAAAAGAACTTGGATTGACATTTCTATGGACTTTATTTTGGGGTTGCCTAGGACTAAGAAGGGGAGGGATTCTATTTTTGTTGTTGTGGATAGATTCTCTAAGATGGCACATTTTATAGCTTGTCATAAAACCGATGATGCTTCAAACATTGCGGATTTGTTCTTTAGAGAAGTCGGTAGGTTGCATGGCATGCCTAGGACTATTGTTTCTGGTCGCGATGTTAAATTCTTGAGTTACTTTTGGAATACTTTATGGGCTAAACTTGGCACAAAATTGTTGTTTTCTACTACTTGTCATCCTCAAACGGATGGACAAACTGAAGTTGTCAATAGAACTTTGGGAACACTTTTGCGTGCTATTCTTAAAAAGAACTTGGATTGACATTTCTATGGACTTTATTTTGGGGTTGCCTAGGACTAAGAAGGGGAGGGATTCTATTTTCGTTGTTGTGGATAGATTCTCTAAGATGGCACATTTTATAGCTTGTCATAAAACCGATGATGCTTCAAACATTGCGGATTTGTTCTTTAGAGAAGTCGTTAGGTTGCATGGCATGCCTAGGACTATTGTTTCTGGTCGCGATGTTAAATTCTTGAGTTACTTTTGGAATACTTTATGGGCTAAACTTGGCACAAAATTGTTGTTTTCTACTACTTGTCATCCTCAAACGGATGGACAAACTGAAGTTGTCAATAGAACTTTGGGAACACTTTTGCGTGCTATTCTTAAAAAGAACTTGGATTGACATTTCTATGGACTTTATTTTGGGGTTGCCTAGGACTAAGAAGGGGATGGATTCTATTTTTGTTGTTGTGGATAGATTCTCTAAGATGGCACATTTTATAGCTTGTCATAAAACCGATGATGCTTCAAACATTGCGGATTTGTTCTTTAGAGAAGTCGGTAGGTTGCATGGCATGCCTAGGACTATTGTTTCTGGTCGCGATGTTAAATTCTTGAGTTACTTTTGGAATACTTTATGGGCTAAACTTGGCACAAAATTGTTGTTTTCTACTACTTGTCATCCTCAAACGGATGGACAAACTGAAGTTGTCAATAGAACTTTGGGAACACTTTTGCGTGCTATTCTTAAAAAGAACTTGGATTGACATTTCTATGGACTTTATTTTGGGGTTGCCTAGGACTAAGAAGGGGAGGGATTCTATTTTCGTTGTTGTGGATAGATTCTCTAAGATGGCACATTTTATAGCTTGTCATAAAACCGATGATGCTTCAAACATTGCGGATTTGTTCTTTAGAGAAGTCGTTAGGTTGCATGGCATGCCTAGGACTATTGTTTCTGGTCGCGATGTTAAATTCTTGAGTTACTTTTGGAATACTTTATGGGCTAAACTTGGCACAAAATTGTTGTTTTCTACTACTTGTCATCCTCAAACGGATGGACAAACTGAAGTTGTCAATAGAACTTTGGGAACACTTTTGCGTGCTATTCTTAAAAAGAACTTGGATTGACATTTCTATGGACTTTATTTTGGGGTTGCCTAGGACTAAGAAGGGGAGGGATTCTATTTTTGTTGTTGTGGATAGATTCTCTAAGATGGCACATTTTATAGCTTGTCATAAAACCGATGATGCTTCAAACATTGCGGATTTGTTCTTTAGAGAAGTCGTTAGGTTGCATGGCATGCCTAGGACTATTGTTTCTGGTCGCGATGTTAAATTCTTGAGTTACTTTTGGAAGACTTTATGGGCTAAACTTGGCACAAAATTGTTGTTTTCTACTACTTGTCATCCTCAAACGGATGGACAAACTGAAGTTGTCAATAGAACTTTGGGAACACTTTTGCGTGCTATTCTTAAAAAGAACTTGGATTGACATTTCTATGGACTTTATTTTGGGGTTGCCTAGGACTAAGAAGGGGAGGGATTCTATTTTCGTTGTTGTGGATAGATTCTCTAAGATGGCACATTTTATAGCTTGTCATAAAATCGATGATGCTTCAAACATTGCGGATTTGTTCTTTAGAGAAGTCGGTAGGTTGCATGGCATGCCTAGGACTATTGTTTCTGGTCGCGATGTTAAATTCTTGAGTTACTTTTGGAATACTTTATGGGCTAAACTTGGCACAAAATTGTTGTTTTCTACTACTTGTCATCCTCAAACGGATGGACAAACTGAAGTTGTCAATAGAACTTTGGGAACACTTTTGCGTGCTATTCTTAAAAAGAACTTGGATTGACATTTCTATGGACTTTATTTTGGGGTTGCCTAGGACTAAGAAGGGGATGGATTCTATTTTCGTTGTTGTGGATAGATTCTCTAAGATGGCACATTTTATAGCTTGTCATAAAACCGATGATGCTTCAAACATTGCGGATTTGTTCTTTAGAGAAGTCGTTAGGTTGCATGGCATGCCTAGGACTATTGTTTCTGGTCGCGATGTTAAATTCTTGAGTTACTTTTGGAAGACTTTATGGGCTAAACTTGGCACAAAATTGTTGTTTTCTACTACTTGTCATCCTCAAACGGATGGACAAACTGAAGTTGTCAATAGAACTTTGGGAACACTTTTGCGTGCTATTCTTAAAAAGAACTTGGATTGACATTTCTATGGACTTTATTTTGGGGTTGCCTAGGACTAAGAAGGGGAGGGATTCTATTTTTGTTGTTGTGGATAGATTCTCTAAGATGGCACATTTATAGCTTGTCATAAACCGATTATGCTTCAAACATTGCGGATTTGTTCTTTAGAGAAGTCGTTAGGTTGCATGGCATGCCTAGGACTATTGTTTCTGGTCGCGATGTTAAATTCTTGAGTTACTTTTGGAAGACTTTATGGGCTAAACTTGCACAAAAATTGTTGTTTTCTACTACTTGTCATCCTCAAACGGATGGACAAACTGAAGTTGTCAATAGAACTTTGGGAACACTTTTGCGTGCTATTCTTAAAAAGAACTTGGATTGACATTTCTATGGACTTTATTTTGGGGTTGCCTAGGACTAAGAAGGGGATGGATTCTATTTTCGTTGTTGTGGATAGATTCTCTAAGATGGCACATTTTATAGCTTGTCATAAAACCGATGATGCTTCAAACATTGCGGATTAGTTCTTTAGAGAAGTCGGTAGGTTGCATGGCATGCCTAGGACTATTGTTTCTGGTCGCGATGTTAAATTCTTGAGTTACTTTTGGAATACTTTATGGGCTAAACTTGGCACAAAATTGTTGTTTTCTACTACTTGTCATCCTCAAACGGATGGACAAACTGAAGTTGTCAATAGAACTTTGGGAACACTTTTGCGTGCTATTCTTAAAAAGAACTTGGATTGACATTTCTATGGACTTTATTTTGGGTTGCCTAGGACTAAGAAGGGGAGGGATTCTATTTTCGTTGTTGTGGATAGATTCTCTAAGATGGCACATTTTATAGCTTGTCATAAAATCGATGATGCTTCAAACATTGCGGATTTGTTCTTTAGAGAAGTCGTAGGTTGCATGGCATGCCTAGGACTATTGTTTCTGGTCGCGATGTTAAATTCTTGAGTTACTTTTGGAATACTTTATGGTCTAAACTTGGCACAAAATTGTTGTTTTCTACTACTTGTCATCCTCAAACGGATGGACAAACTGAAGTTGTCAATAGAACTTTGGGAACACTTTTGCGTGCTATTCTTAAAAAGAACTTGGATTGACATTTCTATGGACTTTATTTTGGGGTTGCCTAGGACTAAGAAGGGGAGGGATTCTATTTTCGTTGTTGTGGATAGATTCTCTAAGATGGCACATTTTATAGCTTGTCATAAAACCGATGATGCTTCAAACATTGCGGATTTGTTCTTTAGAGAAGTCGTTAGGTTGCATGGCATGCCTAGGACTATTGTTTCTGGTCGCGATGTTAAATTCTTGAGTTACTTTTGGAAGACTTTATGGGCTAAACTTGGCACAAAATTGTTGTTTTCTACTACTTGTCATCCTCAAACGGATGGACAAACTGAAGTTGTCAATAGAACTTTGGGAACACTTTTGCGTGCTATTCTTAAAAAGAACTTGGATTGACATTTCTATGGACTTTATTTTGGGGTTGCCTAGGACTAAGAAGGGGAGGGATTCTATTTTCGTTGTTGTGGATAGATTCTCTAAGATGGCACATTTTATAGCTTGTCATAAAACCGATGATGCTTCAAACATTGCGGATTTGTTCTTTAGAGAAGTCGGTAGGTTGCATGGCATGCCTAGGACTATTGTTTCTGGTCGCGATGTTAAATTCTTGAGTTACTTTTGGAATACTTTATGGGCTAAACTTGGCACAAAATTGTTGTTTTCTACTACTTGTCATCCTCAAACGGATGGACAAACTGAAGTTGTCAATAGAACTTTGGGAACACTTTTGCGTGCTATTCTTAAAAAGAACTTGGATTGACATTTCTATGGACTTTATTTTGGGGTTGCCTAGGACTAAGAAGGGGATTGATTCTATTTTTGTTGTTGTGGATAGATTCTCTAAGATGGCACATTTTATAGCTTGTCATAAAACCGATGATGCTTCAAACATTGCGGATTAGTTCTTTAGAGAAGTCGGTAAGGTTGCATGGCATGCCTAGGACTATTGTTTCTGGTCGCGATGTTAAATTCTTGAGTTACTTTTGGAAGACTTTATGGGCTAAACTTGGCACAAAATTGTTGTTTTCTACTACTTGTCATCCTCAAACGGATGGACAAACTGAAGTTGTCAATAGCACTTTGGGAACACTTTTGCGTGCTATTCTTAAAAAGAACTTGGATTGACATTTCTATGGACTTTATTTTGAGGTTGCCTAGGACTAAGAAGGGGAGGGATTCTATTTTCGTTGTTGTGGATAGATTCTCTAAGATGTCACATTTTATAGCTTGTCATAAAATCGATGATGCTTCAAACATTGCGGATTTGTTCTTTAGAGAAGTGGGTAGGTTGCATGGCATGCTTAGGACTATTGTTTCTGGTCGCGATGTTAAATTCTTGAGTTACTTTTGGAATACTGTGGGGACCCGGGCTCTAACTCAATTCTTTTGGGATTTAATTGGATCTTTGTTCGAAAATGTGGGTCAAAAATTTGCTTTTAACATTAATTCAAATGTATAGATAAAGCATAACATATCGTTAACTGAAATAAACAACATAATGTACATACATATCTGTCTAGTACAATCATACACTAGTGTTCGAATCTCAAATACAAACATAAGTAGTACAAGTTTCATAAGGAAACACTAGTAATCTGCAATGCCCGAGATCTCCACGCTATCATCATCTCTCATCTAGCTCGTGACCCCGATCCTGCCCCACCTGTTGCCATGCACACATACAGACACGACAACAGCCGGATAACTCCGGTGAGAACATATCCCAGTATAAAACATGGATGCATGCAATGTCATAATCATGTACAATGCATAACATAAATCAAGTAACATGAATATACATCTAAACATGTAGTAGAATACAAATCTGTATTCGACAATTCACATCTTGACTCGACTCTTTTCTAATCTAGGGATCCCGGTGTGAATAAGACGGTCTGTTACCTACCCAACCACTCGGGGCAACGGTACGTCTTATTCCTAGACTTCGGTCAACTCTGTATCGAGGGTCTACACATAGAGCAAATCTACTACTATGCGACGATACACCGAAACGTCTAGTTTTGGCAAGTCTGCCAATCTCTCCTATCTCAGGACTCGAATATAAATCAATAAACAAGGCATTACATAATCAATGTAATAACAATCTAGTATGTGATTTAGGGAAACTCGTATCAAATCTGAATCGAGTTGTGCAATCCCGTGACCACATGAATTATACCTTTCTTGTCGAATCGTCGGTCGAAGTCTCGAGTTCACAATAGCCAATACAAATCTGAAATGGCATAAACAATGTGCACTTCAATCATATACATCTCAAACAAATCAATATACAAAGCTAACATCGGTTTCAATGCAATTCGACGGCGTAACGGCATAATTCTTCGATACCGATAATCCAAGAATATCATACTCGATCATAATCAACTCATAATCTCATCACACCTCAATACATAGGCTGAAATCTGAACAACCGTAACTTAACACATGCTGAAAATCGAAACAAGCTCATACGATATCTGAAAATCAATCTGATAACGAATCTACGATGCTCGATATACCAAGAGCACATTTCTCAACTCAAAACATAATTTCCCCAGCATATAAATTTCGAAACATGCTGGAAATATAAGAACTTACATCTTTAGCTAGCCCTCGTTGCAAGGATCATGAATCCGGCCTCGAAATTAAAATCGGAACACAAACCCACTCAAAATCTCAAGTGCAAAGACTATAAAGAAGTGAACTCTCTCCCCTTGCTCTTGCTTCTCGGCTGCTGAAATGGAGAATAGCTGAGGTGCCAATACAAGCTTATATACCCCAAGCCATGTGTCAACACGAAATTCAAAGGTGGCATTTCGCATGCAACACCGCGGGTGCGGCAGTGTAAGAGCGCGGGTGCGCTGAGCTCTCGGCAGCCAGAATATTTTCTGAAATTCTTAGACCGCGGGTGCGGTCCTTACATGACCGCGGGTGCGGTCTCACACCGCGGGTGCGGTCACGCTAAAACCGCGGGTGCGATGTCTGTTCGCAAAATTCCACTAATTTCTGTCACCTACACCGCGGGGGCGGTAGTCTAAGCACCGCGGGGGCGGTGTGGCTTCGGCCATGCCTTCAAAATTCTCATTTAAATGTCATGTATTCTTACCTCTATGAGTCTAGCATCAATGGAAACTGATAATTCTCGAGCCTTACATTTCTCCCCCTCTTAGACAGGAGTTCGTCCTCGAACTCACAAGCAATTATTCATGCAGTTATATACAAAATTGTAAAGTCAAATCGGGAAGAAAGACTCACATCATAAGAACAGCTCGGGATGCCTCTGTCTCATTTCAGACTCTGTCTCCCAAGTTGCTTCCTCGATGCCATGACGATTCCATTGAACCTTCACCAGCGGAATAGTCTTGGTTCTAAGCTTCTTTTCCTTCCGATCCAAAATCTGTATCGGTTGCTCGACGTAGCTCAAAGTCTGATCTAACTCGGCTTCGTCAGGTTGAATGACATGAGAATCATCCGGCATGTATCTGCGCAACATCGATACATGAAAAACATCATGTATACCGGACAGTGAAGGAGGAAGAGCAAGTCGGTAAGCTCGATCGCCAATCTTCTCAAGGATCTCATACGGACCGACGTATCTAGGAGACAACTTTCCTCGCTTGCCAAATCTGACAACGCCTCTGAAAGGTGAAATCTTCAAAAATACTTTGTCTCCCTGTTCGAATACTAACGGTCTACGTCTAATATTGGCGTATTTCGCTTGCCTATCCTGTGCCGTTTTCATTCGTTTCTGAATGATCTTCACTTTTTCTGTCATCTCACGAATCATATCAGGCCCCAATTCTGGTACCTCAGAAATATCATCCCAGTACAACGGAGATCTGCACTTCTTTCCGTATAAAGCTTCGAACGGTGCCATCTCTATGCTCGTCTGATAGCTGTTGTTGTATGAAAACTCACACAACGGCAATGAATCTTGCCAACTAGTACCAAAATCTAGTACTACAGCTCTCAGCATATCCTCTAAAGTCTGGATAGTCCGCTCTGACTGTCCGTCCGTCTGGGGATGATAAGCAGTGCTCAGGTGTAAAGTCGTACCCAAAGCCTGCTGCAAGCTGTGCCAAAAGTGAGAAGTGAATCGTGGATCACGATCTGATACGATCGACTTCGGCACACCATGCAATCTGACGACCTCTCTGACATACAACGCTGCCATCTGATCATGTCGATAAGTCATCCTGTACGGAATAAAGCACGCTGATTTGGTCAGTCTGTCTATCACAACCCAAATCGCGTCACAGCCCCGCGAAGATCGAGGTAACTTCGTCACGAAGTCCATGGAAATGTGGTCCCATTTCCATTCAGGAACAGACAAACTCTGAAGTAAACCTCCGGGCTTCTTTCTCTCTGCCTTCACCTGCTGGCAATTCAGGCACTTAGACACAAATTCTGCAATGTCTGTCTTCATCTGCTTCCACCAGAATTGTGTCTTCAAGTCATTGTACATCTTCCTGCCTCCAGGATGAATGCTGAACCGACTACAATGTGCCTCCGACATGATCTGTCGTCTCAAATCTGAAACATCTGGCACCACTAGGCGGTTATGCACATACAGAACAGAATCTCTGACCTGATATTCTGAGATATGACCAGCTCTGACCATATCAATCGATCTCTGTACATTCGGATCAGTTCTCTGTGCTTCTTTGATCCTCGAAATCAAGTCTGGCTCAATCTGAATCGCAGCAAGTCGCAACGGTCTACTCTCTGTATTAAATGTCAATCCAGACAAGCAACAATCTTCTACTAAACTCGATACACCTATAGTCGACAAGGACAAAGAACATACCTTTCGACTCAAGGCGTCTGCCGCTGCATTCGACTTTCCTGGATGGTATTTGATCTCGCAATCAAAATCTTTCAGCAGATCAAGCCATCGTCGCTGCCTCATGTTCAACTCTGACTGAGAAAAGAGATATTTCAAGCTCTTATGATCGGAATAAATCTCAAATTTCTCGCCATACAGATAATGACGCCAGATCTTAAGTGCAAACACAATCGCCGCCAATTCAAGGTCATGAATCGGATAACGGGTCTCGTGCGGCTTTAGCTGTCTAGAGGCGTATGCTATCACGTGCCCTCGCTGCATAAGAACACATCCAAGCCCTCTGTGAGATGCGTCACAATATACAACGAACTCACCTGTACCTGCAGGAATCGTC
Source organism: Primulina eburnea (assembly GCF_022965805.1). Lineage (NCBI taxonomy): Eukaryota > Viridiplantae > Streptophyta > Magnoliopsida > Lamiales > Gesneriaceae > Primulina > Primulina eburnea. The sequence continues at coordinate 24,801,618 of NC_133116.1, forward strand.
AAGACAGGCGCACTAGTCAGCCTCTTCTTCAGCTCAACAAAACTGCTCTCACACTCTTCTGACCACACAAATGGCATGTTCTTCTGTGTCAACTGGGTAATCGGCTTCGCTATACTGGAGAAGTCTCGAATAAAACGTCGATAATACCCGGCTAGACCCATGAAACTGCGTATCTCTGGCACAGAAGTCGGTCTCGGCCAACTGATCACAGCCTCAACTTTACTCGGATCTACCGCAATACCCTCTCCAGATATAATATGCCCCAAGAAGACAACCTGTCGCAACCAGAATTCACACTTGGACAGTTTAGCATACAACTGCTCTTTTCTTAAAGTCTTCAATACAATCCTCAGGTGATCTGCATGCTCAGTCAAATTCTTCGAATACACCAAAATATCGTCAATAAACACAATCACAAAATCATCTAAATATCTCTGAAAAATGCGGTTCATCAAACTCATAAACACCGCTGGTGCATTCGTCAAACCGAAAGGCATAACAACAAACTCGTAATGTCCATACCTGGTTCGGAATGCAGTCTTCGGAATATCAACATCTCTAACTCGGAGCTGATGATACCCTGATCTCAAATCAATTTTCGAATATACCGAAGATCCCTGTAACTGGTCAAACAAATCGTCGATGCGAGGCAACGGATACTTGTTCTTCACGGTCGCCTTGTTCAACTGCCTATAATCAATACACAGTCGCATCGAACCATCTTTCTTTCTAACAAAAAGCACCGGAGCACCCCAAGGTGATACACTGGGTCTGATATATCCCTTGGACAGAAGATCCTCCAACTGTGCTTTCAACTCTTTCAGCTCTATCGGTGCCATCCTATATGGAGCTCTCGAAATAGGAACAGAACCGGGCATAAGATCTATGCTGAAATCAACCTCTCGAATCGGAGGCAACCCTGGGATCTCATCAGGAAAAATATCTGCAAACTCGCAAACCACTGGCAGATCTGCCAATGCTGGGCTCGACTTCAGTAGATCTACTGAATATACGAGAAAGCCCTCTGCTCCTCTCTGAAGCAATCTACTCATAGTCAGAGCAGATACTAAGGGAATCCGAGATCTGGAACCCTTGCCGTAGAATTTCCACTCGTCTGTCATTCTCGGGTCTGAATCTGACAATCTTGTGGAAACAATCTACCGTGGCTCTGTACTTGGTCAACATGTCTATACCAACTATACAGTCAAAATCAGCTAAACCAAGTACTACACAATCAAGATCAATCTCATGCCCCTCAAACTGAAGCATACAGTGTCTAACAGTAGTCACAGATATCAAACCACTTCCCAACGGAGAAGCTATAGACACTACTGTCGACAACGACTCAACAGGCAATGAATGTCTCAATGCAAAATGTTCAGAGATAAATGTATGCGATGCCCCTGTGTCTATCAACACATATGCAGGATAACCGCAAAGGAAACAATTACCTGCAATGACGTCATCTGGCGCCTCCTGCGCCTGCTCCTCTGTCAAGGCAAAGACACGTGCCTGCTGTCGAGGAGGCTGACTCACCGTCTGACTACCTCCTGGCCTCTGCTGTGTCTGTGTGGAGGGTGGCTGAAAGGAGTGTACAGAGGATGCCTGTCTCTCCATCTGTGGCGCTGGTGCTGATGATCCTGTGCTCTGGAATCGTTGTGCACCTCTCTGGGGACAAACTCTGGCGAAATGTCCCTGTTGCCTACAGATGTTGCAGCGTCCCAGAACTCCTTGACACTGCTCCGTCGCATGTCGCCCTCCGCATGAACCACAGTATGCGCCACTATACTCTGACCCCTGACCTCTCTGTCGAGATCCACTCGAACTCGATGAACTACTCCCAGATTTCTTAAACTGTTTGCCTTAGCCTTCAGAAATTCCTTCTTACCACTACCACTAGATCCGCTATCGAAACGAGGAGGAGGTGATGGAAACTGTACGGTCATGGACTGTGGCGGTCTCGGCCCCTGAACACCGTAGGAAGCTCCTCGCTGCCTAATCAAGCCAGCCTCGGCTCCCTTCGCTCGGTTCAGTGCCTCTGAAAAAGTACTAGGCCGGCCCGTGTTCACCAAAGTAAAGACATCGGGATTCAGCCCGTTGATGAACTGATCGGCCACTGCCTCGTCGTTCCCGGCCACATGCGGTGCAAATCGTAGCAATGCAGAAAATTTAGCAACATACTCCTCGATGTTCCACTGTCCCTGCTTCAGATTCGCAAATTCAGCTCCCTTATCTTTCCGGTAGGAAACGGGGAAGAAACGCTGATAGAACTCATCTTTAAAAACTTTCCACGTGATATCAATGCCTCGGTGCTCCAAGGCTCTCTTCGTAGTCAACCACCAGCTCTTGGCAACCTCTTGCATCTGATGCCCTATCAGCTTCACACGTCGTTCGTCAGTGTAAGCCAAAGACTCAAACAACATCTCGATATCATCGAGCCAGCTCTCGCACTCTACTGCACTCTCTGTGCCCTTCAGGGTAGGCGGATGGAAAGACTGGAATCTCTTCAATAAGGTCTCCATCGGTGTAGCGGTGACATCCATCTGTGCACCGGATGTGCTACCCTGCTCTGGTTGTGGCACTCGTCTAGGCGGCATAAATCTGATCATAAAACTGATTAGTACACACCCAATGTCATCTGTCTCAGCCCTTCTCTGATCATATACCTCTGATCGAGAATCGGTTCTGATTCAGGCTTGAAATGCTGTAAATCAATTCAGATAATACAACACAACATATAATAGGGAAAGCAATAAAGCATGCTAGCATCTCAAAAGCAAGGAAGATGACTCGATCTACCCCGCTCATTCTATTCTATCTCAGTCTACAGAACCTACTGCTCTGATACCACCTGTTGTGGGGACCCGGGCTCTAACTCAATTCTTTTGGGATTTAATTGGATCTTTGTTCGAAAATGTGGGTCAAAAATTTGCTTTTAACATTAATTCAAATGTATAGATAAAGCATAACATATCGTTAACTGAAATAAACAACATAATGTACATACATATCTGTCTAGTACAATCATACACTAGTGTTCGAATCTCAAATACAAACATAAGTAGTACAAGTTTCATAAGGAAACACTAGTAATCTGCAATGCCCGAGATCTCCACGCTATCATCATCTCTCATCTAGCTCGTGACCCCGATCCTGCCCCACCTGTTGCCATGCACACATACAGACACGACAACAGCCGGATAACTCCGGTGAGAACATATCCCAGTATAAAACATGGATGCATGCAATGTCATAATCATGTACAATGCATAACATAAATCAAGTAACATGAATATACATCTAAACATGTAGTAGAATACAAATCTGTATTCGACAATTCACATCTTGACTCGACTCTTTTCTAATCTAGGGATCCCGGTGTGAATAAGACGGTCTGTTACCTACCCAACCACTCGGGGCAACGGTACGTCTTATTCCTAGACTTCGGTCAACTCTGTATCGAGGGTCTACACATAGAGCAAATCTACTACTATGCGACGATACACCGAAACGTCTAGTTTTGGCAAGTCTGCCAATCTCTCCTATCTCAGGACTCGAATATAAATCAATAAACAAGGCATTACATAATCAATGTAATAACAATCTAGTATGTGATTTAGGGAAACTCGTATCAAATCTGAATCGAGTTGTGCAATCCCGTGACCACATGAATTATACCTTTCTTGTCGAATCGTCGGTCGAAGTCTCGAGTTCACAATAGCCAATACAAATCTGAAATGGCATAAACAATGTGCACTTCAATCATATACATCTCAAACAAATCAATATACAAAGCTAACATCGGTTTCAATGCAATTCGACGGCGTAACGGCATAATTCTTCGATACCGATAATCCAAGAATATCATACTCGATCATAATCAACTCATAATCTCATCACACCTTAATACATAGGCTGAAATCTGAACAACCGTAACTTAACACATGCTGAAAATCGAAACAAGCTCATACGATATCTGAAAATCAATCTGATAACGAATCTACGATGCTCGATATACCAAGAGCACATTTCTCAACTCAAAACATAATTTCCCCAGCATATAAATTTCGAAACATGCTGGAAATATAAGAACTTACATCTTTAGCTAGCCCTCGTTGCAAGGATCATGAATCCGGCCTCGAAATTAAAATCGGAACACAAACCCACTCAAAATCTCTAGTGCAAAGACTATAAAGAAGTGAACTCTCTCCCCTTGCTCTTGCTTCTCGGCTGCTGAAATGGAGAATAGCTGAGGTGCCAATACAAGCTTATATACCCCAAGCCATGTGTCAACACGAAATTCAAAGGTGGCATTTCGCATGCAACACCGCGGGTGCGGCAGTGTAAGAGCGCGGGTGCGCTGAGCTCTCGGCAGCCAGAATATTTTCTGAAATTCTTAGACCGCGGGTGCGGTCCTTACATGACCGCGGGTGCGGTCTCACACCGCGGGTGCGGTCACGCTAAAACCGCGGGTGCGGTGTCTGTTCGCAAAATTCCACTAATTTCTGTCACCTACACCGCGGGGGCGGTAGTCTAAGCACCGCGGGGGCGGTGTGGCTTCGGCCATGCCTTCAAAATTCTCATTTAAATGTCATGTATTCTTACCTCTATGAGTCTAGCATCAATGGAAACTGATAATTCTCGAGCCTTACAAATACTTTATGGTCTAAACTTGGCACAAAATTGTTGTTTTCTACTACTTGTCATCCTCAAACGGATGGACAAACTGAAGTTGTCAATAGAACTTTGGGAACACTTTTGCGTGCTATTCTTAAAAAGAACTTGGATTGACATTTCTATGGACTTTATTTTAGGGTTCCTAGGACTAAGAAGGGGATGGATTCTATTTTCGTTGTTGTGGATAGATTCTCTAAGATGGCACATTTTATAGCTTGCCATAAAATCGATGATGTTTCAAACATTGCGGATTAGTTCTTTAGAGAAGTCGGTAGGTTGCATGGCATGCCTAGGACTATTGTTTCTGGTCGCGATGTTAAATTCTTGAGTTACTTTTGGAATACTTTATGGTCTAAACTTGGCACAAAATTGTTGTTTTCTACTACTTGTCATCCTCAAACGGATGGACAAACTGAAGTTGTCAATAGAACTTTGGGAACACTTTTGCGTGCTATTCTTAAAAAGAACTTGGATTGACATTTCTATGGACTTTATTTTGGGGTTGCCTAGGACTAAGAAGGGGAGGGATTCTATTTTCGTTGTTGTGGATAGATTTTCTAAGATGGCACATTTTATAGCTTGTCATAAAACCGATGATGCTTCAAACATTGCGGATTTGTTCTTTAGAGAAGTCGTTAGGTTGCATGGCATGCCTAGGACTATTGTTTCTGGTCGCGATGTTAAATTCTTGAGTTACTTTTGGAATACTTTATGGTCTAAACTTGGCACAAAATTGTTGTTTTCTACTACTTGTCATCCTCAAACGGATGGACAAACTGAAGTTGTCAATAGAACTTTGGGAACACTTTTGCGTGCTATTCTTAAAAAGAACTTGGATTGACATTTCTATGGACTTTATTTTGGGGTTGCCTAGGACTAAGAAGGGGATGGATTCTATTTTCGTTGTTGTGGATAGATTCTCTAAGATGGCACATTTTATAGCTTGTCATAAAACCGATGATGCTTCAAACATTGCGGATTAGTTCTTTAGAGAAGTCGGTAGGTTGCATGGCATGCCTAGGACTATTGTTTCTGGTCGCGATGTTAAATTCTTGAGTTACTTTTGGAATACTTTATGGGCTAAACTTGGCACAAAATTGTTGTTTTCTACTACTTGTCATCCTCAAACGGATGGACAAACTGAAGTTGTCAATAGAACTTTGGGAACACTTTTGCGTGCTATTCTTAAAAAGAACTTGGATTGACATTTCTATGGACTTTATTTTGGGGTTGCCTAGGACTAAGAAGGGGAGGGATTCTATTTTCGTTGTTGTGGATAGATTCTCTAAGATGGCACATTTTATAGCTTGTCATAAAACCGATGATGCTTCAAACATTGCGGATTTGTTCTTTAGAGAAGTCGTTAGGTTGCATGGCATGCCTAGGACTATTGTTTCTGGTCGCGATGTTAAATTCTTGAGTTACTTTTGGAATACTTTATGGTCTAAACTTGGCACAAAATTGTTGTTTTCTACTACTTGTCATCCTCAAACGGATGGACAAACTGAAGTTGTCAATAGAACTTTGGGAACACTTTTGCGTGCTATTCTTAAAAAGAACTTGGATTGACATTTCTATGGACTTTATTTTGGGGTTGCCTAGGACTAAGAAGGGGATGGATTCTATTTTCGTTGTTGTGGATAGATTCTCTAAGATGGCACATTTTATAGCTTGTCATAAAACCGATGATGCTTCAAACATTGCGGATTTGTTCTTTAGAGAAGTCGGTAGGTTGCATGGCATGCCTAGGACTATTGTTTCTGGTCGCGATGTTAAATTCTTGAGTTACTTTTGGAAGACTTTATGGGCTAAACTTGGCACAAAATTGTTGTTTTCTACTACTTGTCATCCTCAAACGGATGGACAAACTGAAGTTGTCAATAGCACTTTGGGAACACTTTTGCGTGCTATTCTTAAAAAGAACTTGGATTGACATTTCTATGGACTTTATTTTGGGGTTGCCTAGGACTAAGAAGGGGAGGGATTCTATTTTCGTTGTTGTGGATAGATTCTCTAAGATGGCACATTTTATAGCTTGTCATAAAACCGATGATGCTTCAAACATTGCGGATTTGTTCTTTAGAGAAGTCGTTAGGTTGCATGGCATGCCTAGGACTATTGTTTCTGGTCGCGATGTTAAATTCTTGAGTTACTTTTGGAATACTTTATGGTCTAAACTTGGCACAAAATTGTTGTTTTCTACTACTTGTCATCCTCAAACGGATGGACAAACTGAAGTTGTCAATAGAACTTTGGGAACACTTTTGCGTGCTATTCTTAAAAAGAACTTGGATTGACATTTCTATGGACTTTATTTTGGGGTGCCTAGGACTAAGAAGGGGATGGATTCTATTTTCGTTGTTGTGGATAGATTCTCTAAGATGGCACATTTTATAGCTTGTCATAAAACGATGATGCTTTCAAACATTGCGGATTTGTTCTTTAGAGAAGTCGGTAGGTTGCATGGCATGCCTAGGACTATTGTTTCTGGTCGCGATGTTAAATTCTTGAGTTACTTTTTGGAATACTTTATGGTCTAAACTTGGCAACAAAATTGTTGTTTTCTACTACTTGTCATCCTCAAAACGGATGGACAACTGAAGTTGTACAGAACTTGGGAACACTTTTGCGTACTATTCTTAAAAGAACTTGGATTGACATTTCTATGGACTTTATTTTGGTGCCTAGACTAAGAAGGGAGGGATTATTTTGTTGTTGTGGATGATTTCTAGATGCACATTTTATAGCTTGTCATAAACGATGATGCTAAACATTGCATTGTTCTTAGAGAAGTGAGGTTTTCGGCAATTCTTGGACATTGTTTTATGGTGCAGGCACAAAATTGTTGTTTCTACTTTTGGTCCTGTGGGGACCCGGGCTCTAACTCAATTCTTTTGGATTTTAATTGGATCTTTGTTCGAAAATGTGGGTCAAAAATTTGCGTTTAACATTAATTCAAATGTATAGATAAAGCATAACATATCGTTAACTGAAATAAACAACATAATGTACATACATATCTGTCTAGTACAATCATACACTAGTGTTCGAATCTCAAATACAAACATAAGTAGTACAAGTTTCATAAGGAAACACTAGTAATCTGCAATGCCCGAGATCTCCACGCTATCATCATCTCTCATCTAGCTCGTGACCCCGATCCTGCCCCACCTGTTGCCATGCACACATACAGACACGACAACAGCCGGATAACTCCGGTGAGAACATATCCCAGTATAAAACATGGATGCATGCAATGTCATAATCATGTACAATGCATAACATAAATCAAGTAACATGAATATACATCTAAACATGTAGTAGAATACAAATCTGTATTCGACAATTCACATCTTGACTCGACTCTTTTCTAATCTAGGGATCCCGGTGTGAATAAGACGGTCTGTTACCTACCCAACCACTCGGGGCAACGGTACGTCTTATTCCTAGACTTCGGTCAACTCTGTATCGAGGGTCTACACATAGAGCAAATCTACTACTATGCGACGATACACCGAAACGTCTAGTTTTGGCAAGTCTGCCAATCTCTCCTATCTCAGGACTCGAATATAAATCAATAAACAAGGCATTACATAATCAATGTAATAACAATCTAGTATGTGATTTAGGGAAACTCGTATCAAATCTGAATCGAGTTGTGCAATCCCGTGACCACATGAATTATACCTTTCTTGTCGAATCGTCGGTCGAAGTCTCGAGTTCACAATAGCCAATACAAATCTGAAATGGCATAAACAATGTGCACTTCAATCATATACATCTCAAACAAATCAATATACAAAGCTAACATCGGTTTCAATGCAATTCGACGGCGTAACGGCATAATTCTTCGATACCGATAATCCAAGAATATCATACTCGATCATAATCAACTCATAATCTCATCACACCTCAATACATAGGCTGAAATCTGAACAACCGTAACTTAACACATGCTGAAAATCGAAACAAGCTCATACGATATCTGAAAATCAATCTGATAACGAATCTACGATGCTCGATATACCAAGAGCACATTTCTCAACTCAAAACATAATTTCCCCAGCATATAAATTTCGAAACATGCTGGAAATATAAGAACTTACATCTTTAGCTAGCCCTCGTTGCAAGGATCATGAATCCGGCCTCGAAATTAAAATCGGAACACAAACCCACTCAAAATCTCAAGTGCAAAGACTATAAAGAAGTGAACTCTCTCCCCTTGCTCTTGCTTCTCGGCTGCTGAAATGGAGAATAGCTGAGGTGCCAATACAAGCTTATATACCCCAAGCCATGTGTCAACACGAAATTCAAAGGTGGCATTTCGCATGCAACACCGCGGGTGCGGCAGTGTAAGAGCGCGGGTGCGCTGAGCTCTCGGCAGCCAGAATATTTTCTGAAATTCTTAGACCGCGGGTGCGGTCCTTACATGACCGCAGGTGCAGTCTCACACCGCGGGTGCGGTCACGCTAAAACCGCGGGTGCGGTGTCTGTTCGCAAAATTCCACTAATTTCTGTCACCTACACCGCGGGGGCGGTAGTCTAAGCACCGCGGGGGCGGTGTGGCTTCGGCCATGCCTTCAAAATTCTCATTTAAATGTCATGTATTCTTACCTCTATGAGTCTAGCATCAATGGAAACTGATAATTCTCGAGCCTTACATTTCTCCCCCTCTTAGACAAGAGTTCGTCCTCGAACTCACAAGCAATTATTCATGCAGTTATATACAAAATTGTAAAGTCAAATGGGAAGAAAGACTCACATCATAAGAACAGCTCGGGATGCCTCTGTCTCATTTCAGACTCTGTCTCCCAAGTTGCTTCCTCGATGCCATGACGATTCCATTGAGCCTTCACCAGCGGAATAGTCTTGGTTCTAAGCTTCTTTTCCTTCCGATCCAAAATCTGTATCGGTTGCTCGACGTAGCTCAAAGTCTGATCTAACTCGGCTTCGTCAGGTTGAATGACATGAGAATCATCCGGCATGTATCTGCGCAACATCGATACATGAAAAACATCATGTATACCGGACAGTGAAGGAGGAAGAGCAAGTCGGTAAGCTCGATCGCCAATCTTCTCAAGGATCTCATACGGACCGACGTATCTAGGAGACAACTTTCCTCGCTTGCCAAATCTGACAACGCCTCTGAAAGGTGAAATCTTCAAAAATACTTTGTCTCCCTGTTCGAATACTAACGGTCTACGTCTAATATTGGCGTATTTCGCTTGCCTATCCTGTGCCGTTTTCATTCGTTTCTGAATGATCTTCACTTTTTCTGTCATCTCACGAATCATATCAGGCCCCAATTCTGGTACCTCAGAAATATCATCCCAGTACAACGGAGATCTGCACTTCTTTCCGTATAAAGCTTCGAACGGTGCCATCTCTATGCTCGTCTGATAGCTGTTGTTGTATGAAAACTCACACAACGGCAATGAATCTTGCCAACTAGTACCAAAATCTAGTACTACAGCTCTCAGCATATCCTCTAAAGTCTGGATAGTCCGCTCTGACTGTCCGTCCGTCTGGGGATGATAAGCAGTGCTCAGGTGTAAAGTCGTACCCAAAGCCTGCTGCAAGCTGTGCCAAAAGTGAGAAGTGAATCGTGGATCACGATCTGATACGATCGACTTCGGCACACCATGCAATCTGACGACCTCTCTGACATACAACGCTGCCATCTGATCATGTCGATAAGTCATCCTGTACGGAATAAAGCACGCTGATTTGGTCAGTCTGTCTATCACAACCCAAATCGCGTCACAGCCCCGCGAAGATCGAGGTAACTTCGTCACGAAGTCCATGGAAATGTGGTCCCATTTCCATTCAGGAACAGACAAACTCTGAAGTAAACCTCCGGGCTTCTTTCTCTTCTGCCTTCACCTGCTGGCAATTCAGGCACTTAGACACAAATTCTGCAATGTCTGTCTTCATCTGCTTCCACCAGAATTGTGTCTTCAAGTCATTGTACATCTTCCTGCCTACCAGGATGAATGCTGAACCGACTACAGTGTGCCTCCGACATGATCTGTCGTCTCAAATCTGAAATCTCTGGCACTACTAGCGGTTATTCACATACAGAACAGAATCTCTGACCTGATATTCTGAGATATGACCAGCTCTGACCATATCAATCGATCTCTGTACATTCGGATCAGTTCTCTGTGCTTCTTTGATCCTCGAAATCAAGTCTGGCTCAATCTGAATCGCAGCAAGTCGCAACGGTCTACTCTCTGTATTAAATGTCAATCCAGACAAGCAACAATCTTCTACTAAACTCGATACACCTATAGTCGACAAGGACAAAGAACATACCTTTCGACTCAAGGCGTCTGCCGCTGCATTCGACTTCCTGGATGGTACTTGATCTCGCAATCAAAATCTTTCAGCAGATCAAGCCATCGTCGCTGCCTCATGTTCAACTCTGACTGAGAAAAGAGATACTTCAAGCTCTTATGATCGGAATAAATCTCAAATTTCTCGCCATACAGATAATGACGCCAGATCTTAAGTGCAAAGACAATCGCCGCCAATTCAAGATCATGAATCGGATAACGAGTCTCGTGCGGCTTCAGCTGTCTAGAGGCGTATGCTATCACGTGCCCTCGCTGCATAAGAACACATCCAAGCCCTCTGTGAGATGCGTCACAATATACAACGAACTCACCTGTACCTGAAGGAATCGTCAAGACAGGCGCACTAGTCAGCCTCTTCTTCAGCTCTACAAAACTGGCTCTCACAATCTTCGGACCACACAAATGGCATATTCTTCTGTGTCAACTGGGTGATAGGCTTCGCTATACTGGAGAAAGTCTCGAATAAAACGTCGATAATACCCGGCTAGACCCATGAAACTGCGTATCTCTGGCACAGAAGTCGGTCTCGGCCAACTGATCACAGCCTCAACTTTACTCGGATCTACCGCAATACCCTCTCCAGATATAATATGCCCCAAGAAGACAACCTGTCGCAACCAGAATTCACACTTGGACAGTTTAGCATACAACTGCTCCTGTCGCAAAGTCTTCAGCACAATTCTCAGATGATCTGCATGCTCAGTCAAACTCTTCGAATACACCAAAATATCGTCAATAAACACAATCACAAAATCATCTAAATATCTCTGAAAAATGCGGTTCATCAAACTCATAAACACCGCTGGTGCATTCGTCAAACCGAAAGGCATAACAACAAACTCGTAATGTCCATACCTGGTTCGGAATGCAGTCTTCGGAATATCAACATCTCTAACTCGGAGCTGATGATACCCTGATCTCAAATCAATCTTCGAGTATACCGAAGATCCCTGTAACTGGTCAAACAAATCGTCGATGCGAGGCAACGGATACTTGTTCTTCACTGTTGCCTTGTTCAACTGCCTATAATCAATACACAGTCGCATCGAACCATCTTTCTTTCTAACAAAAAGCACCGGAGCACCCCAAGGTGATACACTGGGTCTGATATATCCCTTGGACAGAAGATCCTCCAACTGTGCTTTCAACTCTTTCAGCTCTATCGGTGCCATCCTATACGGAGCTCTCGAAATAGGAACAGAACCGGGCATAAGATCTATGCTGAAATCAACCTCTCGAATCGGAGGCAACCCTGGGATCTCATCAGGAAAAATATCTGCAAACTCGCAAACCACTGGCAGATCTGCCAATGCTGGGCTCGACTTCAGTAGATCTACTGAATATACGAGAAAGCCCTCTGCTCCTCTCTGAAGCAATCTACTCATAGTCAGAGCAGATACTAAGGGAATCCGAGATCTGGAACCCTTGCCGTAGAATTTCCACTCGTCTGTCATTTCGGGTCTGAATCTGACAATCTTGTGGAAACAATCTACCGTGGCCCTGTACTTGGTCAACATGTCTATACCAACTATACAATCAAAATCAGCTAAACCAAGTACTACACAATCAAGATCAATCTCATGCCCCTCAAACTGAAGCATACAGTGTCTAACAGTAGTCACAGATATCAAACCACTTCCCAACGGAGAAGCTATAGACACTACTGTCGACAACGACTCAACAGGCAATGAATGTCTCAATGCAAAATGTTCAGAGATAAATGTATGCGATGCCCCTGTGTCTATCAACACATATGCAGGATAACCGCAAAGGAAACAATTACCTGCAATGACGTCATCTGGCGCCTCCTGCGCCTGCTCCTCTGTCAAGGCAAAGACACGTGCCTGCTGTCGAGGAGGCTGACTCACCGTCTGACTACCTCCTGGCCTCTGCTGTGTCTGTGTGGAGGGTGGCTGAAAGGAGTGTACAGAGGATGCCTGTCTCTCCATCTGTGGCGCTGGTGCTGATGATCCTGTGCTCTGGAATCGTTGTGCACCTCTCTGGGGACAAACTCTGGCGAAATGTCCCTGTTGCCTACAGATGTTGCAGCGTCCCAGAACTCCTTGACACTGCTCCGTCGCATGTCGCCCTCCGCACGAACCACAGTATGCGCCACTATAATCTGACCCCTGACCTCTCTGTCGAGATCCACTCGAACTCGATGAACTACTCCCAGATTTCTTAAACTGCTTGCCCTTAGCCTTCAGAAATTCCTTCTTACCACTACCACTAGATCCGCTATCGAAACGAGGAGGAGGTGGTGGAAACTGTACGGTAGTAGGACTGTGGCGGTCTCGGCCCCTGAACACCGTAGGAAGCTCCTCGCTGCCTGATCAAGCCAGCCTCGGCTCCCTTCGCTCGGTTCAGTGCCTCTGAAAAAGTACTAGGCCGGCCCGTGTTCACCAAAGTAAAGACATCGGGATTCAGCCCGTTGATGAACTGATCGGCCACTGCCTCGTCGTTCCCGGCCACATGCGGTGCAAATCGTAGCAATGCAGAAAATTTAGCAACATACTCCTCGATGTTCCACTGTCCCTGCTTCAGATTCGCAAATTCAGCTCCCTTATCTTTCCGGTAGGAAACGGGAAAGAAGCGCTGATAGAACTCATCTTTGAAAACTTTCCACGTGATATCAATGCCTCGGTGCTCCAAGGCTCTCTTCGTAGTCAACCACCAGCTCTTGGCAACCTCTTGCATCTGATGCCCTATCAGCTTCACACGTCGCTCGTCAGTGTAAGCCAAAGACTCAAACAGCATCTCGATATCATCGAGCCAGCTCTCGCACTCTACTGCACTCTCGGTGCCCTTCAGGGTAGGCGGATGGAAAGACTGGAATCTCTTCAATAAGGTTTCCATCGGTGTAGCGGTGACATCCATCTGTGCACCGGATGTGCTACCCTGCTCTGGCTGTGGCACTCGTCTAGGCGGCATAAATCTGATCATAAAACTGATTAGTACACACCAATATCATCTGTCTCAGCCCTTCTCTGATCATATACCTCTGATCGAGAATCGGTTCTGATTCAGGCTTGAAATGCTGTAAATCAATTCAGATAATACAACACAACATATAATAGGGAAAGCAATAAAGCATGCTAGCATCTCAAAAGCAAGGAAGATGACTCGATCTACCCCGCTCATTCTATTCTATTTCAGTCTACAGAACCTACTGCTCTGATACCACCTGTTGTGGGGACCCGGGCTCTAACTCAATTCTTTTGGGATTTAATTGGATCTTTGTTCGAAAATGTGGGTCAAAAATTTGCTTTTAACATTAATTCAAATGTATAGATAAAGCATAACATATCGTTAACTGAAATAAACAACATAATGTACATACATATCTGTCTAGTACAATCATACACTAGTGTTCGAATCTCAAATACAAACATAAGTAGTACAAGTTTCATAAGGAAACACTAGTAATCTGCAATGCCCGAGATCTCCACGCTATCATCATCTCTCATCTAGCTCGTGACCCCGATCCTGCCCCACCTGTTGCCATGCACACATACAGACACGACAACAGCCGGATAACTCCGGTGAGAACATATCCCAGTATAAAACATGGATGCATGCAATGTCATAATCATGTACAATGCATAACATAAATCAAGTAACATGAATATACATCTAAACATGTAGTAGAATACAAATCTGTATTCGACAATTCACATCTTGACTCGACTCTTTTCTAATCTAGGGATCCCGGTGTGAATAAGACGGTCTGTTACCTACCCAACCACTCGGGGCAACGGTACGTCTTATTCCTAGACTTCGGTCAACTCTGTATCGAGGGTCTACACATAGAGCAAATCTACTACTATGCGACGATACACCGAAACGTCTAGTTTTGGCAAGTCTGCCAATCTCTCCTATCTCAGGACTCGAATATAAATCAATAAACAAGGCATTACATAATCAATGTAATAACAATCTAGTATGTGATTTAGGGAAACTCGTATCAAATCTGAATCGAGTTGTGCAATCCCGTGACCACATGAATTATACCTTTCTTGTCGAATCGTCGGTCGAAGTCTCGAGTTCACAATAGCCAATACAAATCTGAAATGGCATAAACAATGTGCACTTCAATCATATACATCTCAAACAAATCAATATACAAAGCTAACATCGGTTTCAATGCAATTCGACGGCGTAACGGCATAATTCTTCGATACCGATAATCCAAGAATATCATACTCGATCATAATCAACTCATAATCTCATCACACCTCAATACATAGGCTGAAATCTGAACAACCGTAACTTAACACATGCTGAAAATCGAAACAAGCTCATACGATATCTGAAAATCAATCTGATAACGAATCTACGATGCTCGATATACCAAGAGCACATTTCTCAACTCAAAACATAATTTCCCCAGCATATAAATTTCGAAACATGCTGGAAATATAAGAACTTACATCTTTAGCTAGCCCTCGTTGCAAGGATCATGAATCCGGCCTCGAAATTAAAATCGGAACACAAACCCACTCAAAATCTCAAGTGCAAAGACTATAAAGAAGTGAACTCTCTCCCCTTGCTCTTGCTTCTCGGCTGCTGAAATGGAGAATAGCTGAGGTGCCAATACAAGCTTATATACCCCAAGCCATGTGTCAACACGAAATTCAAAGGTGGCATTTCGCATGCAACACCGCGGGTGCGGCAGTGTAAGAGCGCGGGTGCGCTGAGCTCTCGGCAGCCAGAATATTTTCTGAAATTCTTAGACCGCGGGTGCGGTCCTTACATGACCGCGGGTGCGGTCTCACACCGCGGGTGCGGTCACGCTAAAACCGCAGGTGCGGTGTCTGTTCGCAAAATCCACTAATTTCTGTCACCTACACCGCGGGGGCGGTAGTCTAAGCACCGCGGGGGCGGTGTGGCTTCGGCCATGCCTTCAAAATTCTCATTTAAATGTCATGTATTCTTACCTCTATGAGTCTAGCATCAATGGAAACTGATAATTCTCGAGCCTTACAAATACTTTATTGTCTAAACTTGGCACAAAATTGTTGTTTTCTACTACTTGTCATCCTCAAACGGATGGACAAACTGAAGTTGTCAATAGAACTTTGGGAACACTTTTGCGTGCTATTCTTAAAAAGAACTTGGATTGACATTTCTATGGACTTTATTTTAGGGTTGCCTAGGACTAAGAAGGGGATGGATTCTATTTTCGTTGTTGTGGATAGATTCTCTAAGATGGCACATTTTATAGCTTGCCATAAAATCGATGATGCTTCAAACATTGCGGATTAGTTCTTTAGAGAAGTCGGTAGGTTGCATGGCATGCCTAGGACTATTGTTTCTGGTCGCGATGTTAAATTCTTGAGTTACTTTTGGAATACTTTATGGTCTAAACTTGGCACAAAATTGTTGTTTTCTACTACTTGTCATCCTCAAACGGATGGACAAACTGAAGTTGTCAATAGAACTTTGGGAACACTTTTGCGTGCTATTCTTAAAAAGAACTTGGATTGACATTTCTATGGTACTTTATTTTGGGGTTGCCTAGGACTAAGAAGGGGAGGGATTCTATTTTCGTTGTTGTGGATAGATTTTCTAAGATGGCACATTTTATAGCTTGTCATAAAACCGATTATGCTTCAAACATTGCGGATTTGTTCATTAGAGAAGTCGTTAGGTTGCATGGCATGCCTAGGACTATTGATTCTGGTCGTGATGTTAAATTCTTGAGTTACTTTTGGAATACTTTATGGTCTAAACTTGGCACAAATTGTTGTTTTCTACTACTTGTCATCCTCAAACGGATGGACAAACTGAAGTTGTCAATAGAACTTTGGGAACACTTTTGCGTGCTATTCTTAAAAAGAACTTGGATTGACATTTCTATGGACTTTATTTTGGGGTTGCCTAGGACTAAGAAGGGGATGGATTCTATTTTCGTTGTTGTGGATAGATTCTCTAAGATGGCACATTTTATAGCTTGTCATAAAACCGATGATGCTTCAAACATTGCGGATTTGTTCTTTAGAGAAGTCGTAGGTTGCATGGCATGCCTAGGACTATTGTTTCTGGTCGCGATGTTAAATTCTTGAGTTACTTTTGGAAGACTTTATGGGCTAAACTTGGCACAAAATTGTTGTTTTCTACTACTTGTCATCCTCAAACGGATGGACAAACTGAAGTTGTCAATAGCACTTTGGGAACACTTTTGCGTGCTATTCTTAAAAAGAACTTGGATTGACATTTCTATGGACTTTATTTTGGGGTTGCCTAGGACTAAGAAGGGGAGGGATTCTATTTTCGTTGTTGTGGATAGATTCTCTAAGATGGCACATTTTATAGCTTGTCATAAAATCGATGATGCTTCAAACATTGCGGATTTGTTCTTTAGAGAAGTTGTAGGTTGCATGGCATGCCTAGGACTATTGTTTCTGGTCGCGATGTTAAATTCTTGAGTTACTTTTGGAATACTTTATGGTCTAAACTTGGCACAAAATTGTTGTTTTCTACTACTTGTCATCCTCAAACGGATGGACAAACTGAAGTTGTCAATAGAACTTTGGGAACACTTTTGCGTGCTATTCTTAAAAAGAACTTGGATTGACATTTCTATGGACTTTATTTTGGGGTTGCCTAGGACTAAGAAGGGGAGGGATTCTATTTTCGTTGTTGTGGATAGATTCTCTAAGATGGCACATTTTATAGCTTGTCATAAAACCGATTATGCTTCAAACATTGCGGATTTGTTCTTTAGAGAAGTCGCTAGGATTGCATGGCATGCCTAGGACTATTGTTTCTGGTCGCGATGTTAAATTCTTGAGTTACTTTTGGAAGACTTTATGGGCTAAACTTGGCACAAAATTGTTGTTTTCTACTACTTGTCATCCTCAAACGGATGGACAAACTGAAGTTGTCAATAGCACTTTGGGAACACTTTTGCGTGCTATTCTTAAAAAGAACTTGGATTGACATTTCTATGGACTTTATTTTGAGGTTGCCTAGGACTAAGAAGGGGAGGATTCTATTTTCGTTGTTGTGGATAGATTCTCTAAGATGGCACATTTTATAGCTTGTCATAAAATCGATGATGCTTCAAACATTGCGGATTTGTTCTTTAGAGAAGTCGGTAGGTTGCATGGCATGCCTAGGACTATTGTTTCTGGTCGCGATGTTAAATTCTTGAGTTACTTTTGGAATACTTTATGGTCTAAACTTGGCACAAAATTGTTGTTTTCTACTACTTGTCATCCTCAAACGGATGGACAAACTGAAGTTGTCAATAGAACTTTGGGAACACTTTTGCGTGCTATTCTTAAAAAGAACTTGGATTGACATTTCTATGGACTTTATTTTAGGGTCCCTAGGACTAAGAAGGGGATGGATTCTATTTTCGTTGTTGTGGATAGATTCTCTAAGATGGCACATTTTATAGCTTGCCATAAAATCGATGATGTTTCAAACATTGCGGATTAGTTCTTTAGAGAAGTCGGTAGGTTGCATTGCATGCCTAGGACTATTGTTTCTGGTCGCGATAGTTAAATTCTTGAGTTACTTTTGGAATACTTTATGGTCTAAACTTGGCACAAAATTGTTGTTTTCTACTACTTGTCATCCTCAAACGGATGGACAAACTGAAGTTGTCAATAGAACTTTGGGAACACTTTTGCGTGCTATTCTTAAAAAGAACTTGGATTGACATTTCTATGGACTTTATTTTGGGGTTGCCTAGGACTAAGAAGGGGAGGGATTCTATTTTCGTTGTTGTGGATAGATTTTCTAAGATGGCACATTTTATAGCTTGTCATAAAACCGATTATGCTTCAAACATTGCGGATTTGTTCATTAGAGAAGTCGGTAGGTTGCATGGCATGCCTAGGACTATTGTTTCTGGTCGCGATGTTAAATTCTTGAGTTACTTTTGGAATACTTTATGGGCTAAACTTGGCACGAAATTGTTGTTTTCTACTACTTCTCATCCTCAAACTGATGGACAAACTGAAGTTGTCAATAGAACTTTGGGAACACTTTTGCGTGCTATTCTTAAAAAGAACTTGGATTGACATTTCTATGGACTTTATTTTGGGGTTGCCTAGGACTAAGAAGGGGATTGATTCTATTTTTGTTGTTGTGGATAGATTCTCTAAGATGGCACATTTTATAGCTTTTCATAAAATCGATGATGCTTCAAACATTGCGGATTAGTTCTTTAGAGAAGTCGGAAGGTTGCATGGCATGCCTAGGACTATTGTTTCTCGGTCGCGATGTTAAATTATTGAGTTACTTTTGGAAGACTTTATGGGCTAAACTTGGCACAAAATTGTTGTTTTCTACTACTTGTCATCCTCAAACGGATGGACAAACTGAAGTTGTCAATAGCACTTTGGGAACACTTTTGCGTGCTATTCTTAAAAAGAACTTGGATTGACATTTCTATGGACTTTATTTTGAGGTTGCCTAGGACTAAGAAGGGGAGGGATTCTATTTTCGTTGTTGTGGATAGATTCTCTAAGATGGCACATTTTATAGCTTGTCATAAAATCGATGATGCTTCAAACATTGCGGATTTGTTCTTTAGAGAAGTCGGTAGGTTGCATGGCATGCCTAGGACTATTGTTTCTGGTCGCGATGTTAAATTCTTGAGTTACTTTTGGAATACTTTATGGTCTAAACTTGGCACAAAATTGTTGTTTTCTACTACTTGTCATCCTCAAACGAATGGACAAACTGAAGTTGTCAATAGAACTTTGGGAACACTTTTGCGTGCTATTCTTAAAAAGAACTTGGATTGACATTTCTATGGACTTTATTTTAGGGTGCCTAGGACTAAGAAGGGGATGGATTCTATTTTCGTTGTTGTGGATAGATTATCTAAGATGGCACATTTTATAGCTTGCCATAAAATCGATGATGTTTCAAACATTGCGGATTAGTTCTTTAGAGAAGTCGGTAGGTTGCATGGCATGCCTAGGACTATTGTTTCTGGTCGCGATGTTAAATTCTTGAGTTACTTTTGGAATACTTTATGGTCTAAACTTGGCACAAAATTGTTGTTTTCTACTACTTGTCATCCTCAAACGGATGGACAAACTGAAGTTGTCAATAGAACTTTGGGAACACTTTTGCGTGCTATTCTTAAAAAGAACTTGGATTGACATTTCTATGGTACTTTATTTTGGGGTTGCCTAGGACTAAGAAGGGGAGGGATTCTATTTTCGTTGTTGTGGATAGATTTTCTAAGATGGCACATTTTATAGCTTGTCATAAAACCGATTATGCTTCAAACATTGCGGATTTGTTCATTAGAGAAGTCGTTAGGTTGCATGGCATGCCTAGGACTATTGATTCTGGTCGTGATGTTAAATTCTTGAGTTACTTTTGGAATACTTTATGGTCTAAACTTGGCACGAAATTGTTGTTTTCTACTACTTGTCATCCTCAAACGGATGGACAAACTGAAGTTGTCAATAGAACTTTGGGAACACTTTTGCGTGCTATTCTTAAAAAGAACTTGGATTGACATTTCTATGGACTTTATTTTGGGGTTGCCTAGCGACTAAGAAGGGGATTGATTCTATTTTAGTTGTTGTGGATAGATTCTCTAAGATGGCACATTTTATAGCTTGTCATAAAACCGATGATGCTTCAAACATTGCGGATTAGTTCTTTAGAGAAGTCGGAAGGTTGCATGGCATGCCTAGGACTATTGTTTCTGGTCGCGATGTTAAATTCTTGAGTTTCTTTTGGAAGACTTTATGGGCTAAACTTGGCACAAAATTGTTGTTTTCTACTACTTGTCATCCTCAAACGGATGGACAAACTGAAGTTGTCAATAGAACTTTGGGAACACTTTTGCGTGCTATTCTTAAAAAGAACTTGGATTGACATTTCTATGGACTTTATTTTGGGGTTGCCTAGGACTAAGAAGGGGAGGGATTCTATTTTCGTTGTTGTGGATAGATTCTCTAAGATGGCACATTTTATAGCTTGTCATAAAATCGATGATGCTTCAAACATTGCGGATTTGTTCTTTAGAGAAGTCGGTAGGTTGCATGGCATGCCTAGGACTATTGTTTCTGGTCGCGATGTTAAATTCTTGAGTTACTTTTGGAATACTTTATGGTCTAAACTTGGCACAAAATTGTTGTTTTCTACTACTTGTCATCCTCAAACGGATGGACAAACTGAAGTTGTCAATAGAACTTTGGGAACACTTTTGCGTGCTATTCTTAAAAAGAACTTGGATTGACATTTCTATGGACTTTATTTTGGGGTTGCCTAGGACTAAGAAGGGGAGGGATTCTATTTTCGTTGTTGTGGATAGATTCTCTAAGATGGCACATTTTATAGCTTGTCATAAAACCGATGATGCTTCAAACATTGCGGATTTGTTCTTTAGAGAAGTCGGTAGGTTGCATGGCATGCCTAGGACTATTGTTTCTGGTCGCGATGTTAAATTCTTGAGTTACTTTTGGAATACTTTATGGGCTAAACTTGGCACAAAATTGTTGTTTTCTACTACTTGTCATCCTCAAACGGATGGACAAACTGAAGTTGTCAATAGAACTTTGGGAACACTTTTGCGTGCTATTCTTAAAAAGAACTTGGATTGACATTTCTATGGACTTTATTTTGGGGTGCCTAGGACTAAGAAGGGGATGGATTCTATTTTCGTTGTTGTGGATAGATTCTCTAAGATGGCACATTTTATAGCTTGTCATAAAACCGATGATGCTTCAAACATTGCGGATTAGTTCTTTAGAGAAGTCGGTAGGTTGCATGACATGCCTAGGACTATTGTTTCTGGTCGCGATGTTAAATTCTTGAGTTTCTTTTGGAAGACTTTATGGGCTAAACTTGGCACAAAATTGTTGTTTTCTACTACTTGTCATCCTCAAACGGATGGACAAACTGAAGTTGTCAATAGCACTTTGGGAACACTTTTGCGTGCTATTCTTAAAGAACTTGGATTGACATTTCTATGGACTTTATTTTGAGGTTGCCTAGGACTAAGAAGGGGAGGGATTCTATTTTCGTTGTTGTGGATAGATTCTCTAAGATGGCACATTTTATAGCTTGTCATAAAATCGATGATGCTTCAAACATTGCGGATTTGTTCTTTAGAGAAGTTGGTAGGTTGCATGGCATGCCTAGGACTATTGTTTCTGGTCGCGATGTTAAATTCTTGAGTTACTTTTGGAATACTTTATGGTCTAAACTTGGCACAAAATTGTTGTTTTCTACTACTTGTCATCCTCAAACGGATGGACAAACTGAAGTTGTCAATAAAACTTTGTGTTGGAGTAGGTGCCCGTCGAGCCAAGTGTTGGCCGAGTGTTCACAATGAAACTCTATGTATAAGCAATCTTTATTTTAATAATATTTGAAACTATTGTTTTGGCAAATCTTTATCTGTATACCCATGCTAGTTGCATAGATAAAGCCCTTGAATATACAAATAGTAGAAAGAATATGAGATGCTCATATGATGAGTATCATGAAACTCATATTTGTAAGAAGGATATAGGCCGCTCGAGTTAGAGACTAGTATCTGCGATGTGAGTACCATGTTTCATTGGTAGGGGACATTGTGATGTCCGAGCATGCAGATAGGTGCTCCTGGTAGAGTGCACTGAACAACCCTCCATTAAAGGACTTTCCAAGTGGTTCTCACTTATCGAGTGGAAAAGTCCTGGTTTATGGTTGTACACCATTAGTCCTTATGACCCGGGACAACATTGAGACTCTATGTGCTAGACTTACACTTTGACTTGTTTACCGACTCTCATGGGGTCATCAGGTGGCAAGGTTGGGTGTCATGTCGAAACATATAGGAGTCGATGCATTGTAGTCGGGGATTCACCGCTTACCTTCGGGTATGGATATCCTATGTGTTATCATGTGTATGTAGGTTGAAATCTCTGGCCAGAGTATGGTTGTAATTATGAAAGGGGTTTCATAGATTACACCATCGATGCAACTACGACATGACACATAGTATCGATTCATTTACAACTCTCGATAAACCAATGGTTGTCGAATCGGTCGGGATATATGAGATGAAGGGACCGTACTGTACGCTAACCATAATTGAATGGTTCTTGCAGGAACTATCATTTGATACCTAGGGAATCATGTAAGCGATGCTGCTAGGCGTTTAACATGGTTGGTTGGGTACTATCAGACTTGAGTTCTGACGTTCTTGTTATCAAGGGGTTGATAAGTAAGAATGGAGCAATTGGGGTATGCTCATATAAGGACATGTTTAGTCCGAATCACATGGAGATGTGAACCCACGGCTAGTTGTATCAATGAATCATTGAGGGCCACACAAGTACTGGCTTTCTAGATCCCGTTGAGAAGTAAAAATAGTTCAATGTGTTGAACGGTTTATAAAGGAGTTTATAAGCGTAAGAAAAAATTAGAAGTATGACTTCTATAAAGGAGAAACTAGTTCAATGTGTTGAACGACTTATAAATGAGTTTATAAGTGTAAAGAAAAAATAGAAGTATGACTTCTATGAGAGAAATGTAAATTTTAATTTATGGAAGTGTTCCTAAATTAAAAGTTGGCCAAGTGAATAATGTATTTGAAAATTGTGATTTTCATAAACATTATTATGGACTAAATTAAATTAATTCAAGTTTTGAATTAATTAAACACTAGTGGACCTAGTAGAGTCCAAATAATTAAATTAATTCAAGTGTTGAATTAATTAAATCATATTGAGTCTTGTAGAGCTCAATTTAAATTAATTATTTAACTAGTGGGACTTGGGTAAATTCAAGTGTAATGCCCGAGATTCTTGTAGATAATCATAAGAACAGACGGGGCGAAACGATGTGATAAAATATGAAATTTGGAATGTGCAACACCGGACCCGCGGTAGAATTAGACAGCACCCGCGGTGCATGGACAGTAGGGTGCCCAAATTTGAGTTTCCAAGACCGCACCCGCGGTCCTAACCGTACCGCACCCGCGGTGGTGCATGCGAGGAATCCACTCTCTTTCTCTTGTTGACACATGGCATGATATATATATAGAAAATTGTGCTGATTCATTCATTCCTCTCTTCCAGCCAGAGAATCGAGATTTCCTCCAAAAACTTTTCAAGTTTTAAGGCTTTGAAGGTAGATATCTCAAGATTTAACCATCCAAATTATAATCCGAGTTGAGATTCTTGTTCCTTGCGTCGAAGGCTTTGAAAGGGTACACTTTTTATTCAGTTCTAACATGTTTCATGTAATAGCCGAGCCCGGTGTACGGTACGATTTAAGTTTCGTTTGTTATTTTGGGATATTTGATTAGATGTTCAGAGTTGTATTTTTGGGCCATAGTATTGTTAGTTTTATTGTCTTGAGGTGTTAGTTGTTGTTGGTTGTTCGTTTCAGAGTGTCGGTTCGATTTTAGTTGCATGGGAATAGTGCTTGGCCGTGACTTGAGTGCACCCGCGCTCTTAACTGGAGTGCCCCCGCGGTGTACTGTGCTGTTTTGGAGTTGGAATGCCGTAGCATCACCGCACCCGCGGTGATGTAGGGACCGCACCCGCGGTAGAGACCGCACCCGCGCTGCTTGCGTCGCCGCACCCGCGCTGTTCGTGTTCCAGATTTTTTGTGAATGCCGTAACTTAGGCGCACCCGCGGTCCTTGTGTTGGCGCCCCCGCGGTGAAGGTATGGGCGAGATATTTAGTCGATTTTGGAGTGGTTGGCCCTCACTTTTCCTTTTTCTTTCCTTCTCATTTTCGCATTTTCTCTCCATTTTAGGGTTTTTAGTCATTTCTTTCCTTTCCTATCTTCGATTCAGGCGTTTGTTTGGAATTTCGACTTGAGTTCGACGTTCTCCTTGGTGCTAGGAAGCTTGGGTAAGCTTTTGGTGCGATTCTGTTAAGGTTGTAAATTAAGAGTTGTTTAGGTTGGTTGTTTATGTGGATTTATGGATTATTTAGCTTGTAATCTTGGATATTTAGTTGATATTGGTGTTATTTGTGGATTATTTGTTGTAGGTGGTGATCAAGAGCTAAGTTGAGGTGTTTGTTGTGGTTTGTAAGTGGAATTTCATCCTTTTTGCTCACATGATATTATATGTATTGTGTTTTAAAGATTTTAAAGTGATATTCCCTTCCATTGATCCATTGTTATGTATTGATTTCATTGATGATCTATTGGAGGTATTGTATACCTCACTATTGTTAAAAGGGAATACAAGAGAAAATATGAGATTGTGAAAGGACGGCCTTAAATGCTATTCAGAGTTCAAATGTTTTCGGATTGATAAATACATAGTCAGAGATTGCATGCAATATTAGATGATCATCGCCTATAGGCTTATATCCCTCAGAGTTATCGGTATTTATATCGATTTGGGATACGAGCACCCCAGAGCAGAGATACTATTGATATCAATCCCCAGAGCAAAAGAGAAATACCATCATATTTTATATGCTATTGCTATGTTATTGATATTCAGAGTTTACAGTTCAGAGTTGATGGTATTTATGATTTCAAAGAGATGTCTTACAGAGTTATTGTTCATTGTTATATAAGAGTTCCACTTGCTGAGATTTATTCTCATTTCAGTTATTTTCATGTGATGCAGATCAGAGTGGTGCCTCGGGACGTTGACTGTAGATCGGGGGTCATATGCATACACCGTTGGAAGGAGGATTTTGACATGATCATAGGAATGATGTTTTGTTTTTGTTATGTCATTTAAATGATCATGTATTTATTTTGTAAAGATATTTAAAGAAATGTATTTTGAAACTCCTTCCGTATATTTTTAAAAGAGAAAATTTTATTTCCGCTGCGTATTTTATTTTAAAAGAGGTCAGGGTGTCACATTTAGTGGTATCAGAGCGGTTTTCTTCGGACCAATGCATATGACTTCGTCTACTTTCAACTGTCCGGGTATGTTTTCTTTGCATCTATCTATTGTTTTGTATTGATTGGTGTCTTGTGAGCATTGTAGAGTAGAGGATGCCTCCTAAGCGTAAGGCGTCAGAGGGAGAGGATAGTTCGTCCTCGAGAGTTGTCGACGAGTTCGGCAAGTTACTGAAGGAGCAGGCTAAGGTTCACAGTGAGCAGATCCAGCAGTTGCTTAGACTGCAAGGAGCAGGCCAGGGCAGAGGCCAAGGTAGAGGGCAGGTTGCTCCAGCTGCAGTTGGTTCTGATGCTATCTTTTCTGCGTTTAAGAGGATGGATCCACCCGAGTTTCCAGGCAGCTCCGATCCTTTAGCTGCAGTAGAGTGGGTCAAGGCTTTGGAAGCGATTTTTGATCATCTCCACTATGAGGACAGAGATCGTATCAGTTGTGCTGTTTTTATGCTGGTTAAAGCTGCACGTTTGTGGTGGAATGCGACCAAGGTTGGCATTGATGTCTCGGCATTGAAGTGGTCTGAGTTTACTGAGCTTTTCTACGACAAGTACTTTCCTGATGCTTTGCGAGCGAGGAAGGTTACAGAGTTTCTGGAGCTTCGTCAGGGGAGCCTGAATGTAGATGAGTATATTCTCAGGTTCGAGGAGGGTTGCCTATTTGCTCCGTACATTGCTACCAGTGATAAAGATAAAGGCGCTCACTTCATTCGAGGCCTTAGAGCGGAGATCAGGCGTGATATCAATATGTCCAAGGCTGTTACTTTCAAGGAGATTGTGTCCAAGGCGTTGCTAGCAGAGCAGGACGAGAAGGATATCGCCAGGGAGAGACAGGCGAGGCACCAGGCTAGTGTTCAGAGAGGCCAGAGTTCAGGTCAGCGTGGCAGAGATCGATTCAAAGGGAAGGGCAAGGTGGATCAGAGTCCTAGGCCACCTTCAGCGCCAGTTGCTCCGTCTGATTCTGAGAGATCCTTGTGTCCCAAGTGTGGCAGACCTCATCGTGGAGAGTGTAGATTTGGCACTCGTTCTTGCTATCGTTGTGGCATGCCAGGCCACATTTCCAGAGATTGTCCTAAGGGAGCTAGCCAGGAGAAGGTGCAGGGTCGTATCTTTTCGATGACTAAGGAAGGTATTAATCGTAATTCTTCTGTAATCTCTAGTTCCATTTTAATTTCAGGCAGAGTAGCTACTACTTTGATTGATACTGGTGCTACTCATTCTTTTATGTCTGAATTGTTTTTGAGATCTTTGGGTATAGTTCCTTCTGTTATTCCCCTTCAGCTTAGTGTTGTTTTGCCTTCGGGAGATGTTTTGTGCCCGACCTCCATAGTGTATGCATGCCCCGTTCGTTTTGTTGATCGAGAGGTCTTTGATGATTTGATTGTGATCCCGATGGTTGCCTTTGATGTTATTCTTGGCATGGATTGGCTGTCGACCTATCGTGCTGTTATTGATTGCGTTGCTAAGACGGTGACTTTTGCAGATGATGGCCAGGGAGGAGTTCTCGCCAGCTCAGGTACTTCGCTGGTCCTTCCTTTTATTTCGTGTCTTGATGCTGAGAGGCTATTGTGTAGAGGTTGTGATGTTTTTCTGGCATCTGTTGTGGATGTTGATAGACTGATTAAGTTGAATATTGATGATATTGATGTTGTGAGGGAGTTTGCTGATGTGTTTGAGGATGATGTTCCGGGTTTGCCGCCGGATAGAGATGTAGAGTTTGTTATTGATCTTGCTCCAGGTACGGTTCCTATTTCTAAGGCTCCGTATAGGATGGCTCCTACTGAGATGAAAGAGTTGAAGACGCAGTTGCAGGATCTTCTAGATAAGGGTTTTATTCGTGTGGGGACCCGGACGCTAATCATCTTCTTAATCATCTTTGGGATTTAATGATCTATTCTGATAAACAGGGTCTTAAAAAAAAAATTTTCTTTTTCAAATATAAACGCGGAAGGTAATGGCATCTAATAATATACATTTCTGTATAAAATACATGTCAGTATTAAATGCAATAATCTAGTCTAAGGTTCAACTACTAAATTCCAGTAATAAAACCAAGTCTACTGTAAGTCCGGAATCACCACGCTAACTCGTCTTCTCTCATCGTCATTTCGACCCTGATCCAGCCCCACCTGTTGTCATGCACACATACAAAACAAGACAACAGCCGGATAACTCCGGTGAGAATAAATCCCAGTATAACACATGGTAAACATGTATATACATAAAATAAGTCATGAAACATGCTATTACTAATAAACTCAAAACATTAGATTTCATAAGCTATGAAATCTAATCACAACAAGCATGCACTTCAAATCAGCTAAACATGCATATAACCAATCTAAATCATAAAAACATGCTAGCACAACTGGAAGCAATAACGATGGGTCCCAAGATCTAGGAGCCACATCCATATAAGCATGCAGTTCTAATCAAATCATGTCTAGACTTGACTCGATCTATAACTCTAGGGATCCCGGTGTGAATAAGACGTCACTACCTACCCTCCAATCGGGGTAATGTACGTCTCATTCCTAGACTTCGGTCTGATCTGTATCAACGGCGGCAATAAGAGTAATACCTACTCCTATGCTGAGATACACCGAAACGTCTAGATATTTGACAATGCCTGTCAAAGACTCTCCTATCTTAACTGCAAGGAATAACAATCTGTAAACAAAGCATAATCATATTCATAACTGAATATCACGATTATCTTACCTGCTTGAATACAATTCTGAAATCAAAGCATAAACATGTCACAATATAAAGAACAAACTAGTATGTGATTTTTGTTGGGAAACTCAAATGAGATTTCATTTGAGTTGGGACTTCCCGAATATCACATGCATTATACCTTTATCGTCCCCGTCCGAGGAAGACGAAGTCTCGAAGTCAAATCTGTCCATCCCTGATCTGAAACGACAATAACAAATACACTGTGTCAAGGTGTAGTTCAAATCACGATCTGTCTAGTCAATATCTGAATAACTATAATCTGATTCATATCAACAATACCACAAGATAACAGAAACCAATACTGAATCTGATCAATCTGCACCACTGATGTGTAGACGGCATAACAGTACAGTCTTGTAATCCCGTCGGTCTTAACATCACAAATAGCATATCAACATCTAATAAATCTAACTCCTAAGATGCTGAAATACAAACACAGACATACTGTAGTATTTCTTCGCTCTGACTTCACATAACTACTGAATAACCTATCCAGACCCATAAAAATAATCCTCTATTCATTCTTCAATCAAGAATACTTCCATTTAGTTTGAATTCTCAGTCAATACCTTCGAAAATTCATAACAATTGTATAATCAATCTATTCTTAAATCTGTCTTCGATTATACAATATCTACGGTAGTAAAACACCATATCCGAATCATATACAGTTCTCACAACATCATAAATTCAAATCTTGTCTAAACGTAATAAAACTTACGTCCTTGTGTAGCTTGTAGCGAGAGGAGCACGATACCGTGTTCGAATGTGAAATCAGGCAACCGGATTCTTCGTAAATCAAACTAGAACCTCACGAATCCTATTTCCTCTCCACTGTCGATTCTTACCTCTGAAAATCTGGAAAGCCACGTTCAACCATATGTATATATACTACATGCAAGCCAAGAAACGTGTCACCCATCTTTGTGCAACACGTCTCTCGCTCGGGCGGACAAAAGTTTCCGCCCGGGCGAGTAACTCTCGGCCCTAGCCAATCCAAGCCACCTCGCTCGAGCGGTCAAAAACGTCCGCTCGGGCGAGTGATTCTCGGCCCTCTTCTCCTAAACACTCTCGCTCGAGCGGTCAAAACTGTCCGCTCGGGCGAGTCACTTTCGCCCAACAATTTACATAATTAAATTTTGAATCTCCAAAATGATCTGGTTGCATTCATATCTACTCAACATCGATAATCTCAAACTATCGTGTTATAAAATCATTCGAGTTCGTATAATCTCAATCATAATATTTAATCAATGTCTGATTAAATAATTAAATCTCGGGCATTACATTTCTCCCCCTCTTAGATCTGAGTTCGTCCTCGAACTCTCAACCAAGTGATCCAAGTCTATCAGAAGAAATGTAGAGTAGAGTTTAACATCCAAACTTATTCTAGCCGAATCCATCCCATATTACTGGCTATAACAAAACAATACTACCTAAAATTGCTATCCTATCTGTTCATCTCAATCCAAAACATATTCCATTTTCAGTTTTAAACACCCGTCGTCATCAGCCGACATTGGTTTCCTACATCTACCCATTCTGATCTATCTGGATAGTTAGGATCATACCGTAAGTCATACCATGACAATAATTCATAACCGCTAGTACTAGCATTCAGTACTAAAGTTTTCTCAATATCTGCCAATATCTGGTTATTACACGCTGACTACCTGTCAATCTGTAACAACTCTGCGAGAGAGAGCTCATGATATTTCCATCACACGTACCGCTCCATCCATATCACAATCGAATATCATCTAATTCACTAATCTAGTCAATCTAGGAATTTCCTTGCCATTGATCTATGTCATCTGGTTCTGTTTGTACGTAATCTGGTACAAACTGATAGATATAGATTGAGTATTCTGTCAATCATAATCATATCATATCATAAGTTGTAGAATTGACGGTACGTTTATCCCGAAAGCCATACTCACATTTCTTATTCAGAACTATACTAAGTCGGTAATCATCTTCTGATTCCTATCTTTCTGGCTTCTTTTGTTATCGATTCAAACATATCAGTACCATTTCTACCAACCTTACACCATAAGTTGCTGTCCCAACTGATCTCATCTATCTATACCCCATTATCTGTTCGAATATCATACATTCTGAAACAGCTGAATGAAAACTGAATCCACCCCAGTGCAGTTCTGACACTACCTGTGACTTCAGATTCGAACTATGTTGTACAAGATCAGTTAATAACATAAAAGAATGAAGAAATACCTATCTGGTATTCGGCTCTGATTATCAATACCAAAAGCTGTAAACAATTCTGACACATTCTGATATCACACGATAACCAAACCCATACAAAACACAATTTACATAGCTGTTATACTGATCTAATCAACAAAATACACGTCTGAAAATTTTGATTACATTTCTGAACTGTTTACACCAGTCTACATCACACACTGACTTGCAATAACAGTCATATCACATCAAATTCTGAATAGAAAGAACCTATACAGATCTAGTGAGTTTAAGAAAACTCATAACATAATAGATTCTGGCTGGCTGACCAATCCTCATACTGCCCAGATCAACTGCTATATCTCATCTGCAAAGAGAATATACTCCCAACCAATATAAGATGTCTCAAATACTGAGTTAGAATCATAACAATACTCAGCAGATATAAGGCAATATAAGAAGAAGAAAATCAGAAGAAGATAATCTGAATAAGATGGTCTGCCCAAATCAAAGAATAAAGTTCTGACATATCTGACATGCTGCTAATGCTGACCTTTCTGATACCGCATAGTCTGAATGAAAACCTGTGGTGATTTCTGGGTCGGTTTCTCCATTAAATTATGTTTCCTAAAATCTTCGGGAACCTCTTTGGGGACAAACTTTAGCAAAGTGCCCCATCTGTTTGCAGATATTGCATCTACCACGCACTCCCTGGCAGTGCTCTGGGGAATGTCTCCCTCCACAAGTCCTACAATGTTCTCCGGTATAACGCGGACTAGACACACTGGAACTAGAGGAACCACTTCCCAACTTCTTGAATGACTTCTTCTGAGCTTTCAGCATATCTTGCTTTCCACTCGTACTGCCTTTATCAAATCTGATAGGGGATTTTTGTGTCTGGGATTGTTTCACACACAACCTCCCTAGCTGTCTAATCAGACTCGCCTCAGCTCTCTTCGCTCTACTCAGGACATCAGCGAAATGGTAAGGTCGCTGCAGATTCATCAATGCAACTACTTCCGAATTCAATCCTCTGATGAACTGATTCACCACAGCTTCATCATTCCCAGCTAACTGAGGAACAAAATGCAATAAAGTAGAGAATTTAGAAGAATATTCATCAATATTCAATGGCCCTTGTCTCAGATTCTCAAATTCTGCTCTTTTGTCCTCTTGATACGAAGCTGAGAAAAATCTCTGATAGAATTCAGCTTTGAAGACTTCCCACGTGATTACCATACGACGTAGTTCTAAGATCCCTTTGACCGTAGTCCACCAACTCCTGGCAGTCTCTCGTAATTGAAGGAATATCAATTTAACTCTCTACTCCTCTGTACATTCTAAGAAGTCGAACAATATTTCGATGTCATCCAACCAGTTCTGGCAATCTTCAGATTTCTCAGTCCCACTCAGAATCGGCGGCTGAAATAACTGTAATTCTGCAAACTTCGTTTCTATCTGAGTCTCTGACATATCTATCTGAAGTTCTGACATACCTGTCTGAGGTTCTGATCTATCTGTCTGAGCATACGAAGTACTGCCTCTTTCCGGAATTCTACGGGGAGGTACATCTGATTACCAAAAAGGTTAGTACCCAGTACTACAAATCTGTGCCAATCTTTTCTGATCATGATCATCTTACTGCTGATCATGAATCCGATCTGATTATTTAAGAATACATATACCAATTCAAATCATATAATCAGGTAACATGTATCTTAACGCAGTAACACATAGTCTCATGCTAGCACCCAATGTCAATCAACATTATAAACGATCTCATGCTAGCACAAACATGCAAGGAAAGAACATTCATCTACCCCGCTCATTCTCTTCTATCCCAATCTAAGTCAGTCTAAAAGATCTATCGCTAAAAGATCAATAGCTAAAAGATCTAACCTCTAAAGGAACAATCTGCTCTAATTATCTCACTCTAGGAATCCTTTGGCTCTGATACCACCTGTTGTGGGGACCCGGACGCTAATCATCTTCTTAATCATCTTTGGGATTTAATGATCTATTCTGATAAACAGGGTCTTAAAAAAAAATTTTCTTTTTCAAATATAAACGCGGAAGGTAATGGCATCTAATAATATACATTTCTGTATAAAATACATGTCAGTATTAAATGCAATAATCTAGTCTAAGGTTCAACTACTAAATTCCAGTAATAAAACCAAGTCTACTGTAAGTCCGGAATCACCACGCTAACTCGTCTTCTCTCATCGTCATTTCGACCCTGATCCAGCCCCACCTGTTGTCATGCACACATACAAAACAAGACAACAGCCGGATAACTCCGGTGAGAATAAATCCCAGTATAACACATGGTAAACATGTATATACATAAAATAAGTCATGAAACATGCTATTACTAATAAACTCAAAACATTAGATTTCATAAGCTATGAAATCTAATCACAACAAGCATGCACTTCAAATCAGCTAAACATGCATATAACCAATCTAAATCATAAAAACATGCTAGCACAACTGGAAGCAATAACGATGGGTCCCAAGATCTAGGAGCCACATCCATATAAGCATGCAGTTCTAATCAAATCATGTCTAGACTTGACTCGATCTATAACTCTAGGGATCCCGGTGTGAATAAGACGTCACTACCTACCCTCCAATCGGGGTAATGTACGTCTCATTCCTAGACTTCGGTCTGATCTGTATCAACGGCGGCAATAAGAGTAATACCTACTCCTATGCTGAGATACACCGAAACGTCTAGATATTTGACAATGCCTGTCAAAGACTCTCCTATCTTAACTGCAAGGAATAACAATCTGTAAACAAAGCATAATCATATTCATAACTGAATATCACGATTATCTTACCTGCTTGAATACAATTCTGAAATCAAAGCATAAACATGTCACAATATAAAGAACAAACTAGTATGTGATTTTTGTTGGGAAACTCAAATGAGATTTCATTTGAGTTGGGACTTCCCGAATATCACATGCATTATACCTTTATCGTCCCCGTCCGAGGAAGACGAAGTCTCGAAGTCAAATCTGTCCATCCCTGATCTGAAACGACAATAACAAATACACTGTGTCAAGGTGTAGTTCAAATCACGATCTGTCTAGTCAATATCTGAATAACTATAATCTGATTCATATCAACAATACCACAAGATAACAGAAACCAATACTGAATCTGATCAATCTGCACCACTGATGTGTAGACGGCATAACAGTACAGTCTTGTAATCCCGTCGGTCTTAACATCACAAATAGCATATCAACATCTAATAAATCTAACTCCTAAGATGCTGAAATACAAACACAGACATACTGTAGTATTTCTTCGCTCTGACTTCACATAACTACTGAATAACCTATCCAGACCCATAAAAATAATCCTCTATTCATTCTTCAATCAAGAATACTTCCATTTAGTTTGAATTCTCAGTCAATACCTTCGAAAATTCATAACAATTGTATAATCAATCTATTCTTAAATCTGTCTTCGATTATACAATATCTACGGTAGTAAAACACCATATCCGAATCATATACAGTTCTCACAACATCATAAATTCAAATCTTGTCTAAACGTAATAAAACTTACGTCCTTGTGTAGCTTGTAGCGAGAGGAGCACGATACCGTGTTCGAATGTGAAATCAGGCAACCGGATTCTTCGTAAATCAAACTAGAACCTCACGAATCCTATTTCCTCTCCACTGTCGATTCTTACCTCTGAAAATCTGGAAAGCCACGTTCAACCATATGTATATATACTACATGCAAGCCAAGAAACGTGTCACCCATCTTTGTGCAACACGTCTCTCGCTCGGGCGGACAAAAGTTTCCGCCCGGGCGAGTAACTCTCGGCCCTAGCCAATCCAAGCCACCTCGCTCGAGCGGTCAAAAACGTCCGCTCGGGCGAGTGATTCTCGGCCCTCTTCTCCTAAACACTCTCGCTCGAGCGGTCAAAACTGTCCGCTCGGGCGAGTCACTTTCGCCCAACAATTTACATAATTAAATTTTGAATCTCCAAAATGATCTGGTTGCATTCATATCTACTCAACATCGATAATCTCAAACTATCGTGTTATAAAATCATTCGAGTTCGTATAATCTCAATCATAATATTTAATCAATGTCTGATTAAATAATTAAATCTCGGGCATTACAATTCGTCCGAGTTCTTCGCCTTGGGGAGCTCCGGTTCTATTTGTTAAGAAGAAAGATGGTTCCTTGCGGCTGTGTATCGACTATAGGGAGCTTAACAAATTGACGATCAAGAATAAGTATCCGTTGCCACGGATTGACGATCTATTTGACCAACTCCAGGGTGCCACTGTTTTCTCGAAGATTGATCTTCGGTCTGGCTACTATCAGTTGAAGGTTAGGGAGTCTGATATCCCTAAGACGGCTTTCAGGACCAGGTATGGTCACTATGAGTTTCTCGTGATGTCTTTTGGTTTGACCAATGCCCCTTCTGTCTTCATGGATCTGATGAACCGTGTGTTCAAGCCATATTTGGATAGCTTTGTCATTGTCTTCATCGATGATATCTTGATCTATTCTAAGACCAGAGAGCTTCATTCAGAGCATCTCAGAGTTGTGCTCCAGTTGTTGAGAGAGCGGAGGTTGTTTGCCAAGTTGAAGAAGTGTGAGTTTTGGTTGGATCAGATTTCTTTTCTAGGCCATGTCGTTTCGAGGGATGGCATCGCTGTTGATCCGATGAAGATAGAGGCGATTCAGAAGTGGCCTATTCCTACGACTGTTTCTGAGGTACGCAGTTTCCTTGGTTTGGCGGGTTATTATCGTCGTTTCATTTCAAACTTTTCCAAGATTTCTCTGCCATTGTCCAATTTGACAAGGAAGACTGTGAAGTTCGAGTGGTCTATAGATTGCCAGAGCGCATTTCAGGAGTTGAAGGATAGATTGACGTCAGCTCCTATTCTCGCATTGCCCAGTGGTTCAGAGGATTTTGTGGTCTATACCGATGCGTCGAAGAAGGGTCTCGGGGCAGTGTTGATGCAGAGAGGTAAGGTCATTGCCTATGCTTCTCGCCAGTTGAAGGATTATGAGAAGAATTATCCGACGCATGATTTAGAGTTGGCAGCTGTGATTTTCGCCCTGAAGATTTGGAGACACTACTTGTATGGCGAAAAGTGTGAGATTTTCACAGACCACAAGAGTTTGAAGTATCTGTTTTCTCAGAGAGAGCTCAATATGCGGCAGAGGAGGTGGTTAGAGCTGGTCAAAGATTACGATGTGACTATCAGTTATCACCCAGGGAAGGCGAATGTTGTGGCTAATGCTTTGAGTCGTAAGTCGAGTGCTTCATTGAGTTCTTTGATTCAGAGACCGTTGCTTATGGATTTGCAGAGAGAGGAGATTGATCTGGTGATTCCAGGCACCATTGCTCGTCTTTCAGCGTTGGTTATTCGATCTTCATTGACGGACAGGATTCGTAGAGAGCAGTCGACTGATGTTCAGTTGACAGAGTTGAGAGATAGAGCAGAGATTAGAGGTAATTCAGAGTTTGCCTTGAATGGTGATGGTTTGGTGACTTTCAGAGGTCGTATTTGTGTTCCTGTTGGCGATGATATTCGTAGAGATATTCTGACAGAGGCTCATACCGCGCCGTATTCGATTCATCCAGGCAGTACGAAGATGTATCAGGATCTTCGTCGACTCTACTGGTGGCCAGGTATGAAGAAGGATGTTGCCGTGTTCATTTCTCAGTGCCTTACTTGTCAGCAGGTGAAGATTGAGCACCAGAGACCTGCTGGGACATTGTTGTCATTGCCGATTCCTCAGTGGAAGTGGGAGCATATTACGATGGATTTCGTGACTGGTCTTCCCAGAGTGCAGAGAGGTTTCAATTCTATTTGGGTTATCGTTGATCGATTGACTAAGTCAGCGCACTTTCTTCCAGTCAAGACGACGTATTCGATGAACCAGTATGCCAAGGACTACATAGCAGAGATTGTCAGACTTCATGGTGTCCCTGTGTCGATCGTGTCTGATCGTGACCCAAGATTTACTTCAGAGTTTTGGAAGAGTTTGCACAGAGCTATGGGTTCGCGGTTAGCGTTCAGTACAGCCTATCATCCTCAGAGCGATGGTCAGTCAGAGAGAGTCATTCAGATTCTTGAGGATATGCTCAGAGCTTGTACTATAGACTTTCCAGGTAGCTGGGATTCTTTGTTGCCTTTGGTTGAGTTCACTTATAATAATAGCTACCAGGCGACGATTGGCATGGCACCGTATGAGGCACTTAATGGCAGGAAATGCAGATCTCCCTTGTATTGGGACGAGGTTGGTGAGAGGAAGATGTTGGGACCAGAGTTGGTCCAGCAGACTGCCGATGTTGTTGCTGTTATCAGAGAAAGGATGAAGACTGCCCAGTCCAGACAGAAGAGCTATGCAGATGTTCGTCGTAGGCCTTTGCAGTTCGAGGTTGGCGATCACGTGTTTCTGAAGATAGCACCTCTCAAGGGTGTGATGCGATTTGGCAAGAAGGGCAAGTTGAGTCCTAGATTTATTGGTCCATTTGAGATATTGGACAGAGTTGGCGATCGAGCCTACAGATTAGCCCTACCTCCAGATCTTGACAGAGTCCATAATGTTTTTCACGTATCGATGCTCAGGAAGTATGTTGCAGATCCTTCCCATGTTCTTCGCCATGAGCCATTGGACTTGACGCCGAATTTGACCATCCAAATTATAATCCGAGTTGAGATTCTTGTTCCTTGCGTCGAAGGCTTTGAAAGGGTACACTTTTTATTCAGTTCTAACATGTTTCATGTAATAGCCGAGCCCGGTGTACGGTACGATTTAAGTTTCGTTTGTTATTTTGGGATATTTGATTAGATGTTCAGAGTTGTATTTTTGGGCCATAGTATTGTTAGTTTTATTGTCTTGAGGTGTTAGTTGTTGTTGGTTGTTCGTTTCAGAGTGTCGGTTCGATTTTAGTTGCATGGGAATAGTGCTTGGCCGTGACTTGAGTGCACCCGCGCTCTTAACTGGAGTGCCCCCGCGGTGTACTGTGCTGTTTTGGAGTTGGAATGCCGTAGCATCACCGCACCCGCGGTGATGTAGGGACCGCACCCGCGGTAGAGACCGCACCCGCGCTGCTTGCGTCGCCGCACCCGCGCTGTTCGTGTTCCAGATTTTTTGTGAATGCCGTAACTTAGGCGCACCCGCGGTCCTTGTGTTGGCGCCCCCGCGGTGAAGGTATGGGCGAGATATTTAGTCGATTTTGGAGTGGTTGGCCCTCACTTTTCCTTTTTCTTTCCTTCTCATTTTCGCATTTTCTCTCCATTTTAGGGTTTTTAGTCATTTCTTTCCTTTCCTATCTTCGATTCAGGCGTTTGTTTGGAATTTCGACTTGAGTTCGACGTTCTCCTTGGTGCTAGGAAGCTTGGGTAAGCTTTTGGTGCGATTCTGTTAAGGTTGTAAATTAAGAGTTGTTTAGGTTGGTTGTTTATGTGGATTTATGGATTATTTAGCTTGTAATCTTGGATATTTAGTTGATATTGGTGTTATTTGTGGATTATTTGTTGTAGGTGGTGATCAAGAGCTAAGTTGAGGTGTTTGTTGTGGTTTGTAAGTGGAATTTCATCCTTTTTGCTCACATGATATTATATGTATTGTAATAGCCGAGCCCGGTGTACGGTACGGTTTAAGCTTTATTGTGTTAATTGGGTTTATGATTAGTCGTTTATAGTTGTGTTTTGGGCTATAGTATTATTGGTTATTATTTATTTGAGGTATTAGTTGGTGTTGATTGTTCGTTTCAGCGTTTCGGATCGATTTTAGTTGAGTTTGTACTGTTCATTGCCGTGAGTAGAGTGCACCCGCGCTCTTAGATGAGTGCCCCCGCGGTGTACTATTCATCATTTTTCATTTTGAGGGCCGTGGCATGACCGCACCCGCGGCAGTGCAAGGACCGCACCCGCGGTAATTGTAGCACCGCACCCGCGGTGATCGTGCATGAGAATTATTTTGGTATGCCGTGAGCATGGCGCACCCGCGGTGCTTGTGTTGGCGCACCCGCGGTGTAAGTATGGGCGAGTTTTTAAGTGACTTTTTGGGAGTTGTTGGCCATACCTTATCCTATTCCTTCTCTTCTTCACCGATTTTCTCTCCATTGGCAAGGGTTTTCATCCATTTCTTTTGCTTCCTACCTTTGATTCTTGGCTTTGTTTCGATTTCCGACTTGAGATCATCGTTCTCCGTGGTATAAGGAAGCTTAGGTAAGTTTTTGGTGCGATTCTAATGAGGTTTCGAGTTAAGGGTTATTTTGGATTTGATGTTTTGATGGTTCTATGGATTATTTAGCATGGACTTTTGGATTTAGTCTTGATATTGGTGTTATTTATGGATTATTGTTGTAGGTGGTGTACCAAGAGCTTATTTGAGGTGTTCTATTGGTAGTAAGTGGAATTTCATCCTTTTTGCTCACATGATATTATATGTATTGTGTTTTAAAGGTTTCAAAGTGTTATTCCCTTCCATTGATCCATTGCTATGTATTCATTTCATTGATTATCTATTGGAGGCATTGTATGTCTCACCATTGTTATAAAGGGAATACAAGAAATATTATGAGATTGCGAAACGACGACCTTAAATGCTATTGAGAATTCAAATGTTTTATTGGATTGATTTATCATAGCCATGGCATTGCATGCAATTAGATGATCATCGACCATAGGCTTTTATCCCCTCACAGTTATCGATTTATATCGATGGGATATTGGCAACCACAGTTACAGATACTATTGATATCAATCCAACCATAGAAAAGAGAATACCATCGTATTGCTATCTATTGCTATGCTATTGCTACAGTTATTGCTACAGTATTCATGTTTCAGAGTCGATGGTATTTATGATTTAAAAGCCATGTTTTACAGAGTATACTATGTATCATTGCTATGTAAGAGTTCCACTTGCTGAGATTTATTCTAA
The DNA here is from genome assembly GCF_022965805.1 of Primulina eburnea. Taxonomy (NCBI): domain Eukaryota; kingdom Viridiplantae; phylum Streptophyta; class Magnoliopsida; order Lamiales; family Gesneriaceae; genus Primulina; species Primulina eburnea. Next base: position 24,841,386 of record NC_133116.1, read on the forward strand.
TTTCAGTTATTTTCATGTGATGCAGATAAGAGCGACGGACCGGGACGTTGACTGTGGATGGGGGTCATATGCATACGAAGATTGGAAGGATGATTATTTTGTACCATTTTGTAACATGATCACACTAATGATATTTTGTATTTTGTTATGTCATTGGAATGATCATGTTGTTATTTTGTAAACACTTTTATAAAATGTATTTTGAAACTCCTTCCATGTTTGAAAGAAAATTTTAAATTCCGCTGTATTTTAATTGTATCGGGTCAGGGTGTCACATGTATTGTGTTTTAAAGATTTTAAAGTGATATTCCCTTCCATTGATCCATTGTTATGTATTGATTTCATTGATGATCTATTGGAGGTATTGTATACCTCACTATTGTTAAAAGGGAATACAAGAGAAAATATGAGATTGTGAAAGGACGGCCTTAAATGCTATTCAGAGTTCAAATGTTTTCGGATTGATAAATACATAGTCAGAGATTGCATGCAATATTAGATGATCATCGCCTATAGGCTTATATCCCTCAGAGTTATCGGTATTTATATCGATTTGGGATACGAGCACCCCAGAGCAGAGATACTATTGATATCAATCCCCAGAGCAAAAGAGAAATACCATCATATTTTATATTCTATTGC